>NC_081564.1:81075407-81156194 GCF_022355385.1 Mustela nigripes | reverse complement strand
AAAGATTTTATTTATTTATTTGACAGGCAGAGATTACAAGTAGGCAGAGCAGCAGGCAGAGAGAAAGAGGAGGAAGCAGGCTCCCCGCTGAGCAGAGAGCCCGATGCGGGGCTCGATCCCAGGACTCTGGGACCATGACCTGAGCCGAAGGCAGAGGCTTTAACCCACTGAGCCACCCAGGCACCCCTCTGCTGAGTAAATTTTTATCATCTTTCCTTGTCTTATCCAGTCTTGGGGCTCGAGCAAGTTCTAGGTGATTGTCCAACTCATACCAACACCCCAGATACTTCTTTCTTATTCCAGATGACCTCTCTGTTATTCTGGAAGCTTTTCTACAGCGCTAATTACCTAATTTTAACCTTCATTAAAACTTAACACATACTTGCACTTGATATATTCAGTTTACATAGAATTTCACGTGATTGAAAATGTTTTTTTACTAAATGTATAAATTAAATTGCAAGTGGATAAATCACATAGTATACTTATCTATAGCAACTTATCATTATCACACATTGTTCGATCATAACAGTTTTTAAGAGCAAAAATTTCTTCTTTATAAAATAGGGTCTGCATCGTACTTTATTTTTGTGTAAATATCTGAAAATGAAATCTGTACCAAGGCACAGGCTAAGAAAAATTGAGAACTTTAAAAATTCGAAGTATGTCTCACATCAGGTTCACTCATTCTCAATACGTAAACTAACAAACATCAAAGATTTTATCCACTGGCGGTATCTAGGGAGCATGTGTAAGTGGAGTGCTGTGTAATAAGCCGGGACTAGAATCTCAGCAAAGGAAATGTCAGGGTCCTTGCCAGAAAAATATCAACTAGGAACACTTGGAACTGAAGGGACTGGATGGGACCAGAATACACAGAATTACAGCCAGCATGAGATTGGGTGCAGAGTCCAGCTCCCCTTGTGCTTTGCAAGGAATACTGCCGCTTAGTGGTGCTCCACTGAGGCTACTAGGCAAAAAGAGGAAAATATTAACGATGGGAGGATTTGTATTCTTCTATCTGAATAGATCAAACAAAGCTGTTCCCCTAAATCTCTCTCATTCTTTTTGTTTTAAGCACATGTATTTCTAAGTCATATTCTTCGTGGTTTTCTTTTTTCTTTCTTTTATTTTTTAATGTGTTATCTCATTTAATCATTTGTTATGTGAGGGAGGCCCCCTTGTTATTCCCAGGATACTAACAAGGAAATTGAAACAAAGAGACACTGAGTATTTTGCCTGAAGTCATATATGTAATAAGTAGCAATAATGCACACCTAGGCAAGCTAGTTCTAGATTCCAGGCTTTTATCCATTACACTGTGCTGTCTGTCCAATGATTTCAACTCCTTAGGTTATTAACCTGGAGGCTTTTTAATATGACTTATATTTTTCTGTCTCCATAGTAACAATCCTCCCATAAAGGATATTCGAATCAATAATTGTGTGTGATTTTTATATCATCATAATTAGCAAATAAATGATGAGCAGAAGAAAGAAAAGATTAAGAAAAGAAAATATTTTTTTTAAAAACCCCGCTAAGTTTGCGTTGGAGAATTCACAGCAACGGCCATTCGTTTGCGTTGCTCTCATGACTTCTCTGGCTTCTTCCTGGGATCTTCCTAAGTTCTGGCATTTTCTGAATCAAAAATACAGACACTGACACTAAAATGTGCTTGATTTTTTTTTTTTTTTTTTTTTTTGTCTTCTTTGCTATCATTTAATCATCAGCTAGAGACGGATTAGCTGTTTTTAAGGTTTTAAGGCTTTTGAGGTTCCTGGAGACAGAACGGAGCACTGAGACTCCCTCACAGGGCTGGTGGGTGATTCGCGCGTGGGGGTAACACAAGGTAAGCTTACATTAATATCAGGCCTGGTTCCCGATTTATCTGTCAGCAGTGATCTGAGCTCTAGGAACGAAAGCAAGATAATAAGCCCGACACGTTCCTTTAACTTTTCCCTTCTGATATCAGACTGCACGGTCTGTATCCTATCAAGGGATGTAGTATTCCTTGATTAAAGGAGACAGCACTGGCCAACAGACGACCCCAAATACCAAAATAATAGGCACGATCTAGGTCAAGCCTACCGATTCTTCTAGCGCCCGACCACTTCACTCGGGATAAAAACATAGAGGAGGTTCCCTCTGGTGCCCAGCGATTCTTAGTATCAAATGAACACATTGGGAAGCACATGCATCACCCAATTTTTCGCACATCTGAACTGTAACTGATTTATTTCTGATCTTTTGACAAATATATTCGAATGTGGTATTGATTTTTAAGGTGGCCGACAAACAATACAAGTCGATTTAATAATATGCATTTTTAAATTGAAATTCCTGATTTAAGAATGTCTTCTGGTCAAATTAGGGTCAAATCAGGAAAATCCTGAAAATCACAAACCCAGTGAGGGTGAAAACCAGATACAGAAAATAAATCCAGGAGCCGTGGATCCAGACCCATTTTAAAAAGGAGAAGGGAGTTGAGGGAAATTGGAAGGGGAGGTGAACCATGAGAGACTATGGACTCTGATAAACAACCTGAGGGTTTTGAAGGGCCGGGCGGGGAGGTGAGGCTGGGGGAACCAGGTGGTGGGTATTAGGGAGGGCACCGATTGCATGGAGCACTGGGTGTGGCGCAAAAACAGTGAATACTGTTATGCTGAAAAGAAAAAAAAAAGGCAACTGTGCTTATGAGACTGCTTTCCATGCTCTCTTTCTACTTTTCCTGGTGGAAAGCAAGTACTCTAAAATCCCTTCTCTGTTATATTTTTAGAGAAAATATTAGAACGGGGGGGGCAGTCTGTAACATGGAATAACTAATGTATTCCTTACTAAGTAATTAAAATCCTGTTCCTACTACTAAACTGAGGTTCGGCTCCTATCTGGCAAAGGCAAGGTTGACAAGTCATAGGCAAGATGGGCTCCAGCAATAGGTACATTCTACCCATTTGACTTAGATGGAAGACTGCCCTTCTGTATCTTGGGCCAAGGCAAGCATTACTATTATCAACTCAGAGGGAGGGAATATAATTGAATATGTATAAGGAAGTCGCACCAACCCACACAGAATTGTATAACTTTATATTACATTAAAATCCCAAATTTCCTGTAGGTTCTAATTATGTTTTCCTATTGTTCTGTAACATTAATGATTATTGATAGATTTACTGAAATATGTAGAGATAACTAGAACTGAAAGTAATATCTTAGACTTTTATGAGTGAATCATCCTAGAGTATTTAACATTCCAGACTGCAGAAGGGTTTCTGCCCTTGTAAATCATTTGCTACTTTATAATGTGTTCTCTTTTCTAATTAAATTGGTTGCACAAAGCTGGTGGAGCCTTGGGATTTGAACTCAAAGAGCATTATGGAGGCAGAGCTATTCATTTCCAAGTTGGTTCTTGTTTTGTCACATGCCAAACGATTCTAAAAGCCAGATGCTACTTTCTATAGCATGTCTCCTACTCCCTAAGGTAGATTTCAGCCCCCAATTCTCCCTTCCCTAATCACTGCCATTTATTTTGATACTGTATATAACATTAAGTAAATCAGAGTATTTCATTATGACCTCTAATTGCTTTTCTGAAAGGGAGGCTTCTTTAATGTATTAAATATGTTAAACATGGCAACAGCCCCACTGAGAGACATGGGGATCTCAACAACATCATCACCTTTATAAAGCAATTGAAGATGCTTCTCTTTTCCAGGCAGTTCCTTAATTCAAGTAGAAGTGATCTGAGATGTGGCTTTTATAATTAGCCTTTGCCTTAAGACATTGCCCCCGATGAGAAAAGATCAGAATAATAGTGAAATTTTAAATAACATACCTACACTTCTTTGCATTAATAATAGAAGAGTCAAGGGATATTGGTTTGGAATACTCAAGTATTTAGTAGGTATCCTTGGGGGAAATATAGCGTATGGTTAGCATTGTTAATCTTTTCAAAAGTTAAATCTCAGGCAGTTAAGACAATGTTAAACTACTCGTAAGTCAATATGTCCCTTAAGTGTCCTTCCACTATGAAATATATCAAGAGGTGAAAATGAAAATTTTAGAAGATATTTTACTTCCTAAGCAATTACTTTCATCAAATGATCCACTTTAAAAATACCATTAAATATATTTAGAATGCGATCTCAATATGATTGATCCTATATCATTTCATTTTTAGGATGATTTGGTTCTACTATACTAAGTAACACACACACACACACACATACACACACACACACACACACACTTACCCTAAGTACTACACCTAGCTATGCAATGTAAAATACCGTTACAAATATATAATGGGCTGCAGAAGTCACACATAAGATAGTGAGAATATGTTCTGCTATATTTTCATCCTAGGGTCTTCCTAAAGACACGAAGCCATCTCACTTACTCAACTTCCATTTTTCATTTCAAAAAACAAATATTTCTTGAGGACCCACTACATGGCAAGCGTTTTAGCAGATGCTGAGACAATCAGGAAGAATAACACAAGGTCTCTGGACACCAAAACACATTCTAAACAAGAGGCAGGTGCACAGCAGTACATTATCACAATCCATATGCTACTGGAGGTAAATATAAAGTGGACTTGGAACATGGTGGAGGGAACCACTCGCTGGCTCATGGCGGTAGGGGAGATGGCAGAGAAAAGTAGTGAGGATACACTTTGCTTCACAAGAAGGTGACGTTTGAGCCTTGGTTTGAAGAAGATTGATAAGGATATGGTCATTCACATGACCTTTGCAGATCCCACACCATACCCCTAACACATGTACCTCCACACAGTGGAATTTCTTTGGATATTAGAGCTTGCTTGTGACACCTTGCTCTGTTGGTAGGTACACGAGAACTACTTCAAAGCTAGGCTTGCACTTAGTGAATACCAGTCGGGTTGCTAAGGTAAACACCTAGGTAGGAAGCTTAATCCGGCTGTGGAAAGAGAGCACTGTATTGCATGACTCATTTGTCAGTTGGTATTGTACAGAGTTTAATTTACAAAATAACCCTGGCCACAGATGTCTTCCTCCCAAGAAAATTCTGAATATACTTGATTTTTAAAAACAATGTTAGATTTACTGAAAAGTAATGATGAAAGTGTAGTCTTCCCATTAAACACATGTTCAGGGGTACCTGGTTGGCTCAAGTTGGTTAAGCGACTGCCTTGGGCTCAGGTCATAATCCTGGAGTCCCAGGATGGAGTCCCGCATTGGGCTCACTGCTCAGCAGGGAGTCTGCTTCTCCCTCTGACTCTCCCCCTTCTCATGCTTTCTCAGTCTCTCTCTCTCTCTCTCAAATAAATAAATAAATTCTTTAAAAAAACAAAAACACATGTCCAGTTCCCCCTAGTATTAACATTTTTCCATTAGTGCAACACATTTATTATAATTAATGACCAATAATGATACATCATTACTAAAACTCACAATTTATTCAAAATTTCTTTAGATTTTACCTGAAGTCTCTCTTGTTTCAGTGTCCTAGCCGGGGTACCTACTCCATTACTTTGTTTTCACTCTCCTTAGGCTTCTCATAGCTGTGACAGTTTCTCAGGATTTCATTGTTTTTGATGACCTTGACAATTTTGAGTAGCTCTGGTTGGGTACTTTGTAGAATGTCCCTCTTCTGGATTTTGACTAGTGCCTTCCTAATGATCAGAAGTTCATGGGTTATGGGTTTGGGGGAGGAATATCACTGAGGTAAACCGCCATGTTCATTACATGGTAACTCAAGGGTTCTTACTATCAGCATGGATTATTGCTGCTGAAGTCAGCCCTGATTACCTGCTTGAGGTAGGGTTTGCCAGTTTTCTCCACTCTGAAGTTACTCTTTTTTTCTTCCTTTCCATACTATACTTTTTGGAAGGAAGTACCTATGTGTAGCCCACATCTAGGGCATGGAAAGTTAGGCTTCCCCTCACTGAGGACAGAGTAAGTACATAATTTTTAGGATTATTTTGTTTGGAATATGAGTCTATTCTCCCGATTTATTCCCTTATTTATTCATTCATTTATATCAGTATGTACTTACAGAGGTTCCTGTTCTATTTTGGGTTACAAGACAATATTACTTTTTTTTTAAAATTTTTTATTTTTTATAAACATATATTTTTATCCCCAGGGGTACAGGTCTGTGAATCGCCAGGTTTACACACTTCACAGCACTCACCAAAGCACATACCCTCCCCAATGTCCATAACCCCACCCCCCTCTCCCAGCCCCCCTCCCCCCAGCAACCCTCAGTTTGTTTTGTGAGATTAAGACAATATTACTTTGTTTTGTTGCTCAAAGTGTTCCATCTTTGGTCACTGGGAGTACTTATATTTGGCTTTTGTGTCCTTATGACGTACCCCTGTGTGTGTGTGTGTGTGTGTCTGTGTGTGTGTTGCATTCCCTCACTTCTCAGCACGATAACATGCTCTAGGCTTGTCCTGTATATTCCCTGCTCCACTCCTGGAAGCAGCCATTTCTCCAAAGAGTCATGGTAAATGCTATTGGAGAATGATGCTAGAGACCAAGTTTGGGCAATAGGTGTTGTTATTGCTGCAGCGATATTATTTCTTTCCTATTACGTCCTTTCAGCTGACAGAGCAAGGGAATAGATGCGTGTGTTTACTGTTATATCCTAATCATATCATAAATATTTCCACACATTACCACCTGCGTCTGCATTAAGCAAAATATGAGTTTATGCTCATGTTTCCCACACGAATCCACTAGCCCAAGGATCATCCTGGCCTTCTACACTCGATTACTATATTTAACTCGGCTCCCCAAATAGGCAACCTATCTTCTCATATCTGACATTTATTTAATTATTCAATTCTATGTACATCTGTGGCAGTGTCAAGCTATGAGCCAGTGTCAAGCTATGGCCAGTCTCCCCTTTGAGACAAAACTTTACCCCCTAGATTACAGGGATTAAGAACAATTTCTTTTACCTTAGTTTTTACAGACTCTAGTTATTTCCAAAGTTACTTAAGTCAGCATCTTTCTCCCCCGCCATCTTTCAATGAGGTTGTTTTATGGATTTATGTGGTCATATTGTACAGTTATACTGTTTGGTCACATTCTGCATTCAATTCTGAGATTCCCTCAACCTCCTAAATATTTCTATTTGCATATACTCAAGTTCATTCTGTGCTATAAGTTCAACAGATTTGGGGGAAAAAAAAAAAAGCATCGTGTTATATAACCTCAATCACATTATCATACAGAATGGTTTCTTTGTCCTAAAAATGTCCCTGTGCTTTTCCTATTTAACTCTTCTTCCCTTTCTCTCCCCCCAAATCTGGTAGCTATTGGTCATTTATTTTCTTTATAGTTTTGCCTTCTCTAGAATATCTTATAATTTGAATTATACAACAGGCAGCCCTTTAGACTGTCTCCTTTCACACAGCAGAGTGCTTTTAAGACAATCTTAGATATTTTTGTGATTTGATAACTCATTTATTTTATTGCTGTATAGAATTGCATGATAAGGATGTACCACTTCTGGTACTAATTGTTTCTCCATTCACCGTTCACCACTGTCCATAGCAGGACCTCTTGGTTGCCCTCCTTTTTGGCAGTCACGAATAAAGCTCATGCAGATATTCCTGTACAGGTTTTTGTGTGAACAAAAGTGTTCAAATCACTTGTGTAAAAACGGAGGAGAGTGATTGCTTGATCATATGGTAAGACTGTGTTTAGCTCAATAAAAAGATACCAAACTGTGCTCCCAAATATCTATACCACGGTATCCCCATTAACAGTGAATGAAAGTTCTTGTTGCTCCACACCTTCACAAGCATTTGGTGTTGGGAACTTCTTGGATTTTAGCCATTCAAATAGGTTTGCAGTTGTATCTCATTTTAATTTGCATCTCCCTAATTACAAATGATCATGAGCTTCTTTTCATATTCTTATTTGCCAGCTGTATATCTTTGGTGAGGTGACTGCTCAGACCAGTTGCCCATATTTTAATTAGGTTGTGTGTTTTGTTGAGTTTTAAGTCTTTCTGCTATATTTCGGATAAAATACAGAAAAAAAAAAAAAGAAGAGCTCTTTCTGCATTTTGGATAAAATATTTTTTCCAGATATGTTTTTCAAGTATTTTATTTCTGTCTGTGGCTTGCCTTTTATTTTCTTAACAGTGTTTTTTTTGCAGAGTAGAAGATTTTATTTTAATAAAGTATTTTATCAATCTTTTTCATGGATCATGCTTTTGATGTTGTATTGAGAAAACTCATTAAATGATTCAAGGTCACATGGATTTTCCGCAAAGTTTTCCTCTGAGATAGTTTTTTGTTCCATATTTATCCATATCCATTTTGGAGTGAATTTTGGAAAGTCATGATGTCTTTGTCTAGGTTTATTTTTTCTCATGCGTACATCCAGTTGTTCTAACACCATTTGCTAAGAAGACTATCCTCTCTGCATTGACTTCCCTTTGCTCCCTTTTCAAACATAAGTTGAATCTATGTGTATTTCTTTCTCCTGGGCTCTCTATTTGGTTCCATTGATCTATGACAATACCATGCTGTCTTAATTACAACAGCTTTAAAGCAAGGCTTGAAATTGGTAGTGTGAATTCCCCAACTTAGTTATTTTTCTGCAGTATGTATTGACTATCCTAGATCTCTTTCTTTTCATGTAAAGCTTAGAATTAGTGTGCCTACATCTATAAAATAGCTTACTTGGGTTTGTACTGGGATGGCACTGAATCTATAAATCAAGTTGGAAAGAATTGCCTTTTTAACATTATGCCTTCTACTCCATGAGCAAGGAATATCCATTTATTTAGATCTTTCTTTCATCAGATTTTGTGGATTTCCACAAATTTTATAAGATTTACATGTAAGGGTATTTTTGTGCTAATTTAAATTGTAATGCACTCCAGTTTCAATTTCAAATTCTAATTGTTTAGTACAGGTGTATAGGATAGCAATTGACTTTTTTTTTTTTTTTTCCATGTATCCTGCAACCTTGCTATGCTCACTCATTAGTTCCAGATTTGTTTGATTTTTTAACTGCTTGGGATTTTCTACACAGGCAATCATGTCACCAGCAAGCAAACCTATTTTTACTTCTTCCTTTCCTTTCCAAACTATAGTTTTGGTTTTTTTTTTTTCTTTTCTTTCTTTCTTTCTTTGGTCTAATTGCAGTAGATAGGAATTCCAATATGATGTTGAATGGGAGTGGTGAGAAGGAACATCCTTCCCTTTCCCCATCTTGAGTAAAAGAGTCTAGCTGCTAACATTAAATATGATGTTAGCTATAAATTTTTTGTAGATGTAATGGATTTCTGCTCTATTCTTAGTTTGCTGGGTATTTTTAAAAGATTTTATTTATTTATTGTTGAGTTTTTCTTTTTTAAAAATCATGAATAGGTGTTGGATTTTGCTATTTTTAAGCAATAACTTGTATGATCATTTGATTTTTCTTGTTTAACTTTGTTGATGTTGTGCATTGCATTTACTGATTTTCAAGTATTCATCCAGATTTGCATTTTTAGCAGAGTAAACCTGCATGGTCATGGTGTATAATTCTTTTTTATACGTTGTTTTTGCTAATGCTTGCTTTGCACATTGGTTTGCTGATGTATGTTTAAGGAATTTCGTATTCACATTCATATTGATTGGTAGCTTTCCTTTCTTTCAATGTTTTAATTTGATTTTTTCTTAAATATTTGATAAAATTCATATATGAAATAATCTGGCCTTGGTGTTTTCCTTTTTGTAAGATTTCTTGGGCGAGTTGGCAGTTTGTGTCACAATGAATCAGCCTGTTTTATCTAATTTATCAGATTTGTGGTCAGAGTTGTTCACGGTGCTCACTTACCACCCTCTTCATGTTCATGAATTAATATTGATAACCCCCCTTTATTTCTAATAGTTATAATTTGTGTTTCCACTGTTTTTCCCCTCTTGGTTGTCCTGCTTAAACTTGTATTAATTGTATTGATCTTTTTAAGAAATCACCTTTTGGTCTTATTGAGTTTGTCAATTGTTTTTATGGTTTTTTTCAATTCCATTGATTTTTTTTTATTTGATTTTATGATTTGTTCTCTTTTGCTTGCTTTTGTCTTCAATTGTCCTTTCTCTAGTTTTCCAAGATGGAAACTTAGATTATTGTTTTTAGATCATGTTTTTTATAACACTTTAACTTAAATTTAAATTTAATTAAAATCGTGATTTTATTACACTTGCTTTAATTTTTAAAATTTTTTGAGATTTATTCTCAAAATAAACCTTGCCCCATATATTACTTGGAAGTGTGTTCCATGGCCTCCAAATATTTGAGGATTTTTCAGGTATCTTTCATTTATACTTCTCCTTTAACTCCATTTTGGTAAGAAAATATACTTTGTGGGATTTCTATTCCTTAAAACTTGTCAAGGCATTCTGATCACTGGGACAATGGTCCGTCTTAATGAGTGTTCCAAGGGAGTTTGAGAATATGTATTCCACTCTTGTTGGATAGAATATTCTATAAATGTCAATTTGATTGAAAGATAGTGCTGGTCAGGCCAACTATATCATTTCTGATTTACTGCCTGCTTGAACTGTCAATTACTGAAAGAGGGTGTTGAAACCTCAAACTAAATAATGGACTTCTCAATTTATTCTCTAAGTTCTATGAGCTTTTTTCCCCCTCATATGTTTGTGCTTTTTTGTTAGATCCACACACATTAAAAAATTATGTTTTCATGGGGAATCCATTACTTCATCAATCTATTTATAGATGTAAAGATTTTGTATAGATTTATAGATTTGATAGATAAAAACATGGATACAAAGATTTATTATTATCTATATACAGAAATGCAGATAAATGTACAGATACATAGATAGATATATATCCCTATCTATGGATATAGACATATTTATCGGTATCTCCCTCTGTACACCTGATGCTTTCCCCTGTTCTAAAATCCACTTCTTCTGGAATTTATATACTGATTAAAGTTTTTTTTTTTTTTTTTTTTTTTAAGATTTTTATTTATTAATTTGACAGAGAGAAATTACAAGTAGATGGAGAGGCAGGCAGAGAGAGAGAGATAGGGAAGCAGGCTCCCTGCTGAGCAGGGAGCCCGACGTGGGACTCGATCCCAGGACCCTGAGATCATGACCTGAGCCGAAGGCAGCGGCTTAACCCACTGAGCCACCCAGGCGCCCTGATTAAAGTTTTTTTATTATTAATATTAACATAGTACATCTTTCCCATGCCTTTACTTTTAATTTATTTGCGTCTTTACAATTAACTATATAGTGAGTTATTTTTATATCCACTCTTACAATGTTTTAATGATTATATTTATACCATTCACCTTCAAAGTGATTATGCATATATATGAATAATCGCTATCATGTTAGTCTTTGGTTTCTATTTATTGCTTCAAATTCTTCTACTGTCTTTTTGTTACCCTGCATAGAGCCCACGTTTTGTGATTATTTCATCTATAACGCACTTTCATTTACTGGTGTTTGGTGATGTGGTGATAAGGTGTGAAGGCGGGTAAGCGTTCTATAATGCTATGATTGAATTCCAGTGTGTGATTAATCTCTTTTCAGGACACTCTGTCCCTATTCTTTGACCCTCACAAGTATTTCTTAGCTCCTCTCTCCTTTCAGGCGAGAGAGAAACCTAGTGGGAGCTGGAGTGACAGAAATGCCCTTGTCTCCGGGTGGGTATGTGTCTGGTAGGGTCGCTCCCCTAGAGAGTAAACATGGAGCTAGGCCGTTCTGTGGGCCCACAGAGAACATTCTGGGTATATGTTCACATTTCCTACTGCCAGAAATACAAGAAAACTTTTTTTTCTTTCCTCCCCTCTTCCTTTCCTCTTCTGGTGCTTTGGCCCTTTACCAGGAGAACCTGCTGGAATTCCAAAGAGCAAATCCACAAAAGAATGCGGCTCCCGGGGCTTTGTCTCTGCTCGGCAATCTTTCCCTTTACCTAGTCAATCCTCCAGGCGAGCAGATCAAGCTGTGCCTTATTGGCTTCACCTGTCTGCAGACTCAGCGTGGCAGTCTGTCCCGCAACATTCCCGGCCATGGGGTCAGTTCTCTGTGTTGAAAAGAATTCAGTGATTGTTAATTTGTTCTGCTTTTGTTGCTATTATTGTAAGAATAGGAGTGATATCTTTGAAACTCTTTATACTTAGCTGCTTGTGCCAGAATCCCACCCCCCTGCCCAATTTTTAGCAAGGCGGCGGGGAGCATAAAATTGGCACCAGCTGGAAAGAAGAAGAAAGAAAAAATGGTGGTGCCCACTGGCTTCCCTCTCGGAGCATGTCCACAGGCCCTGACCCTCAAGCCAACGCTTTAAGGTTAGCAAATGGGTTTCTTTCATGTAAATTTTGGGTGCTTTTCAAAGGGCTCTCTGGCTGGGCCCTGGGGCGTCTAGGCCCTTTAAGAGAGGCTTCTCAGTTCACTGCTATTTTGTGGGTCTTATGGTGGTTTTCAAAGCTAGATGTTTGGGGGTCTTATCTCTTAGGTGCAGATCTTAAATGTTGGGGTGCTCAATATGCGGTTTAAGCCATTCACTGTTCGGGGAGAAGCTCTCGGTTTTGAGCTTCCTCATTCTGAGTTTCTGCTTTTCACTACTGTTGTGTTGTAATTTGAAATTGTCTGTGGCTCTTAGAGTCGTAGGCACAGCCAATAGTCCTATAGTCCTAGGTCAGCAAATCTTTCCTTAAAAGACCCAAGAGTAAACACAGCAGGCTTGCTGTCAGTATGGTTTCTATTGCTACTTTCAACATTCGCTTTCGTAGAGTAAAACAGTCAGAGACAATACATAAATTAGTGGGTGTTGCTATGTTCTAAAAAACCCTATTTAGGGGAGCCTGGGTTTTCAGTTGCTAAGCGTCTGCCTTCAGCTCAGGTCCCAGGGTTCTGGGATTGCATCGGGCTCCATGCTCAGGGAGAAGCCTGCTTCGCCCACTCCCACTCCCCCTGCTTGTGTTCCCTCTCTCATTGTGTTTCTCTCTGTCAAATAAATAAATAAAATATTGGACAGGAAAAAGAAAATCTTATTTGTAAAATCAGTTAGCTGGCGCACAGGCCAAAGTTTTCCAACTTTTGTTTTTAGGTAGTCTTTTGAAACCCACCAGGGTTTCAGCTATTATTAATACTTGACTGCTTTATGTAGTGATTTCTTTTCAATGTCCTAAGAGTTAAACAATATGTGGAATTTGCCTGGATTATGATGGCAGAGCAGGGTTTGTATGGGTTCTATCATGTATGAACAAGTAATTTAAATTCTCTACTTCAGTTTATTCGTGTGCAAAATCAAATATAGCCCTATCTCTCTGAGAGAAGAGGACAGGATGGAGAAAAACAAATTAGATCGTCATAACTTTTCTGTGCCAATTCCAGTTCTTTGTAGGAATTCATTAAACACCTCTGCTTTCCATAATTGGTTATTTTAAGATCAAATCAGAAAATGTATCTGAAAATATACTGTAATTATAAGATACTGGATGCTTGAGATTTATTATAATTATAATAGCAAACAGATTATGTCCTTTATATCCAGGTGAGTATTATCTAAGCTTGGAATTGGACATATTCAAAGGGATTGGTCCACTACTTGGTCTATTTATTGATCAGCAGTTACTTTTTATTGTTGGTTCTCTGGTATTTTCATCCCTTGATGGAGATGCTCTTACAGCACTGGTTTCATTGGTCAGCTTTGCTTTAACTTGGCTTGGTTCAAAGAAGATTGTATGACTTTGAAATAACCTACATTTTCACATAGAACTCCACATTTCATTGATAATTTCTCCCAATACAGCCATTCTTTTGAATGGACACTTTTGGTAGAGTGATTATCATATACAGTACTTCCCATAAGAAAGTGATCTTCTTTAAGTAGTGACCATCCCTGTCATTTCTTTAAAGCAAAAGCCTGTAGATCATTTTGTTCTTTTATAATTTAACAGTGAAGTGAGTTTAATGCTTTACTAAAGAATTATGGAAACTTTTCTAAAACATGAATTTGCCAGGATAGAGCTATAGTATATTTATGGGCAATTTTATTTTGAAGCATAGTCCGGGGTGAATCAGCCTTCTTAACAATCTCAGAATTAACACCAGTGGAGCATATTCCAAAACGGTTTTAAAACCCTGTTTCCATCCATATTCACTTTTTGAGAAACTTGTAAATGCATAGAGAGTACATTTAGAAAAGGGATTAAATGCAAGTCACTTCATTTGCAAAGTCCCATAGCGACACTTCACAGGACATAGGAAGATATAGTGGTTACTTATCTTTTTATTTCTAGTTCACTTAGATTTTTTTATTCATATCTGTTACTCCTTTCTGAATTGATCCTAATTTATCACACCAAAAAGTTATCTCTTTAATAATCACGGGGCAGAGTACAGAGTTGAGTGCTTAATAGGTCATCAATGAAATCATAAATTAGGCTCTTAGGATAGGTATAAATTATCCTTACAAAGCTCACTTATTCGATAGGAAGAATGGTTAAAGCTGGGCTGAGAGAGATGATTGCTCTTTTTGGGTCATAGATGCCTCCTATTTCAAGTTAATAAGAATTAAATGAACTGCTGCAACCCGGATGCTCTCATGCATTTATATTACATAGATTTACACCAATATTATTTTTATATAGTCTTATTATGTCAGACATAAGAAAAGTGCCAAGCAGGTGAAAGATCTCCTGTGACTTCTTGTAAATTAAAGTTTTGCATTTGACAAGTGTCAAAATAAATGTAAGTAGTAAACTGGCTAAAATCACAAGGCAAAGACAATTTTTAACGGTATACAATTTATTCCTTCAGACTCTCGGTTTTGTGGCATCTGATGATATTAAAACAAACAAACAAAAACAAAACAAAACAAAACAGAACAACAACAAAAACCCAAAACTACCTTTTAATCAAAGTCCTGGGCAAACATTTTAGAAGTTTCGGGTTCAATGGTCATTTATGAAAAATCACTACTATCACACGTTAAAGTCTCAACTTGTGAACTCTATTTAGATACTCTCCTTAACAGGTAAACAAACATCTAAAAACAAAGACACAACACCCATATCATTCAGAGGAACTCATAAGACTGTCATAAGAAACACTGTCGAGTTTGTGGTTGTTTTGTTGTTAATATCCAAATGCTTATTTACTGACTCTATGTCCTAATCTTGTAATCGTTAAATACAATTTATAGGACTAAGTGATGAGTCTATGGAGGTTTCATTTGTATCACTCTAAGTAAGTCAAAGAGAGAGAAAAAAGAAAAGAAATCATTCTTTTCTGCAGATGAGTATTTAGAACAGACAATGTCATTCTTAAAATTCCTTTCCAGTGCCAGAGAGGACAAGGCCTGGAAAAGCATTCCTGACTCTCAATTTCCATCTAACTTTTTAGAAAAATCAGTAATTTGCAGAAATGCAAGGGAACTTGTGACAATAATAGTAATTGCCGATAGCAGCATGCAGGGGAATTTTTAGGGGAACACCAGAAGAGCTTTGCAAATTATGCTTGCCAAAGCCCTGGCTTATGCCTGAGACCACTAGGGGAGAAATATGGATTTTAATCGTCTTTTGCCTTCCAAATTGCCTTTGCTTTTCTGCCTTTCAAAGTTTCTCATTGGCAAAACCTCAAACCAGAATTGCACTGTCAGTGATTTCAGTCCTAATTCGGGGAGCGAAGGAAGATGATGAGGGTTGTTGTTAGTTGTGATATATCCTCTTCCCCATTTCTAACTCATCCACAATGGGCCATCATCAAGTTCTGTTGGTTCTACTTCTTAAACAGATCTCAAATGTATTCACTTATCTCCACATTTATCATTATCTTCCTGTTCCCAGCCATTGTTCTTACCTGGACTGTGACAACTATTCTTAGCTAGTCTCTAAACACTTCTAATACAGACTCTGTCTCCTTCAGAGTTGCTCAGCTGGCAGAGTCCTTGTCCTCAAGTGCTTGCTGCATCATGTCCCACCACTGCTGAAAATATTTCATGCCTGCCTTTGCATTTCAGATATAAAATCAAACTCCTTAAAAAAGTGCCCATAATAAGAACACTTGTTAAATATTTATTAGGTGCAATATTTGATATATGTATTTTATAGCCATATGTACCTTCTAGAGCCATCATTTCAGCTGTAGAGAGCGTAGAGAATCTCTTAGGGAATAGGTGTCCGTATTCACTGCAAGGAGACTTTATGGTGGTGTTTATTTCATGAAATATCTAAATTTCCTTTTTTTTTTTAACAGGGAAAATAATTACTTATTAGTGACAGGCTTCAGGGTATGATCCCGAGAGTGGGTAGGTAAAGTGCAGAGGATGAATCATCTGTATTAAGATCTTAGACATCTATAATGAAGGTAGGATTTGGGTAAAGAGAGAGAGAGACATGCAATGAAAAATGGGGGAAAATGACCACGCTTGATAGACAACAGTGAAAAAAAGGCGAGAGAGGTAAATAAGTCAAATCTCCACTCCAGAGAGGAACCTGGTATGAGCAGGATGAGAAAAACAAACAAACAAACAAAAAAACACCAAAAGAGCAACAGGAGAAGAGATAACATGACATATGGCCATTGTAGCGGACTCCCACAGAAGAACCATCCTTAGGCAGACGGCAGATCTCACTGACATTCAGGAAGAGAGACAAAAGTATTTCTGAGCAGCTTGGTAGCAGAGTTTCTATGACACATAGACTAAAAGGAGACTGTGGGCTCTCCCTGGACGATTTAGGTATACCACCAATGGTCCGTCATCATGGATAACATGGATGTGAGCTTTAAAATAGATGTGAAATAAATGCTGGATAAGTAATGAATCAATAAACTTACACTGCAGCAAGGTTTTCCCCTTTAACCTAATAATTTAGATTTATTCCTTTTCTTCTCAAAATTATATGAGGTTATCTCCGTGAGAGTTGAACACTCTTTCTATAATTTATTAAGTATTACCATGGCACACATGACTGAAAGCGTTGGGAAGTGGCCTGACTTTGGAAAGCTTCTAAAAGTGCTACCTGGTTTGTTCGGTAGTAGTGTTAACGATTCATATTTAATTGGGATTTCAGTTTGAAGTTTGAAGTTTATCAGAAGTATGATATGCAAATTAATGAAAAATTTGTGACTTATTTAGCAGGATGAGCACATTCCTTATACCGCAGTATGTTATGGATTTTGAAATGATTTACATTAGTGAGTAGTTTTTTTTCATATTTGCAGTGAAGTGGAAAAACAGTTGAAACTTGGAGTCGATCTTTATAAATTTCTCACATTCAAAACTTTAACGCACATGAGTCCCTACTTTAATCATATAAAAGGTATTGCATAAAATGCAAAGTCAACAAACATATTTCTTAATTTCAACAAGAAGCATTCCACAAGATGCAAATTGGAAATACTTTCTAGGGCATCTGTGAAGCCTCATAGCCTGAGTGTGAACCCAGCTCAACTATTTCTGGCTTGAGCGATTCTGAGCTTCTCTGTGTCCTTTTTCTCTATGTAGGAGGGAACTAATAATAAATCTGCAATCATTTAGTGACTTAATGTATGTAAAACAAATAGTTCCTGGGGCTAAAACAATGTTTTATGAGCCTTGGTTATTTGATGGAGTCTTAAAAATGATTTATGTTTAAATTCACCTATATTATTATTTTATTTTTGTATGTTGTTTGAATATTGTCCATAAGGGACTATACTCCAAATTTACTCAGTAATGGAGCATATTTCATAAACATGATTGGACTATGTTGATTTAAAGTAAATATTCATAGAGACTAACAGCTTGAAAGAACACTCAGTTTTAATTATCTGTGATACTTACCAAAATATGTAAGCCCACATGAAAATTAACCAGAACCACTTTTCTAGTGAAAATAATATTAAAAGTGAGAGATGTACACATAAATAGGGAAAAAGAGAACTAGAAAAACATGGGGATGGAATCTGAGTCGTTTTATCTTATGGCTATTTCTTTCAGTGATATAGAATATTTAATATAAAAGTTTCTTAGGTTTGTAGAAAAATTATAAAAAGACAAAAAAAACTTTTAAAAGTTGTATTATTTATTTCATATAAAAATTTAATTGAGGTCTGTTCTGAAAATACTGTCTAAATAGGCACACATTCCCTTCCTCTGAATGTGATAAATTTTGGTGGTGTTATTCAAGTATTTCTAATAAAAACTAGTGAATAATTCATGGTATCAACCCTGCCAACTTTCAGTAATTGTCCTTTATCTCGAATTTATTTGCCAAGATGCTGAAAAGTTTGAAAACTTCTACCTCTGCCAAATACAAATTCAAGAAACAACAACATTAATGATTATCTTTCTTCTATTTATGAAGAATAGAGCCAAAATATTGTCACCAGTACCAACACGTGAAGTTTGGATTTGGAACTTTCAGGAGCAAGGCGGTAATCAGACAAATGTCACCATGTTAAAACTTTGAAGGCCAACTGAGTTAATAAAACCCAGTACTACCTGATTTACTTAAAGGAACAGGAAGGCAAGTAGGTGGGCTGGGGCAGGTTTTTGGTACGTGCTTGCCCTTCAGATATGTAGGTTCCACTGTCAGCTATCATATGCAATTTTCTCTTCAGATCAAGTTTTCTTTCCTGCTAATTAAGTGGGTCTCCTTCTGCAATCATTTCTCACAGACGAGTGTTTTGATACCCCTCTGACTCCTGTAAATGAACTGTGATCCTCTTTCTCTACAGTGTATTGTAAAAAATGAAACATGTAGCACAGGTATAATCTCATGTGTGGAAGGAGAAATGGAAGTAGCTTCATTCTAATACAAAGATGAAGGCAGACAATAACCATTTTACTTTGTAGAGTCAGACTTATTGTCAATTATTTTGTTGTGCATGACAAGGAAAAACACTATCTATTATTATTCCTGGTAGCACACCTAAAACACATGTCACATTTAGTTGTAGGATGGTAATTAAAGGGAGTTAGAGTCATTTCTATTAATATTCTTAATACTCTTAAATATAATCCCTTTCTTATTATTTTATTCAATATATTTTTAAATCCCTTCAGACACCTTGTCCTCAGGAAATTTTCAGTATCTTCCTTTTTAGATGATACAGGAAAATGAAAATGAAGGCAGTCATCATTAAACTGTTTCTATTTGCAAATGGTGTGGCATTTCAGGTGGAAAGACCTATGAAATCTACAAAAAAAAGCTACTGAAACTGAGTTAGGTAAAGCTGTAAAATACAAGATTAATACACACAATCAGTTATATTCTATATATAGCCATGAAGAAACAGAAATTGTTACTAAATCAAAATAATTTATGATATCAAAAATCAAATTTGTAGGAAAACTCTGATAAGAGTGAACACTAGTGCTGAGAAATACTAAAGGTGATCTGTGTCATTTAAGCAGATGTGTCCTATTAATGGATCAAAAGATCAGTACTATTAAGGTGTCAAATATGTAACAATTAAAATGAGATATATGTTGGTATCTTAGTCTGTTCAGGCTGCTCTAACAAAATATCACAGTTGACATGAATTACAAATGACAAAAACTTATTTCTCTCAGCTCTGGAGGTTTGGGACATCCAAGATCAAGGTGCTGGCAGATTCAATGTCTGATCAGCACTCCTTCATGGATAATTGTCTTACTCTACCCTCAGGTGGCAGAAGGGGCAAGCCAACTCTCAGGGGTCTTGTAAGGGCCCTAATTCCAATAATGAGGGCTCCACCAAGGCTCTAATCACCTCCCAAAGAGTCTACATCTTAATACCATCACCTTAGGAGTTAGGATTTTAACATAAGGATTTTATGAGGATATGAACACTCAGTCCTTGGCAGATGGAAATATATGTCATTTCTTCAGTCTTGTATCCAGGGATCAAAATATCTCGCCATTATGTATCAATAAAATAATTTTTATTTGGATAAAATTATTGATGAAAAAATATATGGCCACCAGAATTTTGAATAACAGATTTTGGAATGTTGAACTTTGAAGACAAGTTCATTGATCAAATATTGTTCTGTACCTCCATTGCCCATTCTTGCTTAACATTTATTATTATCATTATCATTATTTTTTTAAAGATTTTATTTATTTATTGAACAGAGATCACAAGTAGGCAGAGAGGCAGGCAGAGACAGAGGAGGAAGCAGGCTCCCTGCTGAGCAGAGAGACCAATGTGGGGCTCAATCCCAGGACCCTGAGACCATGACCTGAGCCAAAGTCAGAGGCTTTAACCCACTGAGGCACCCCGCATCATCATTATTTTTTTTTATTATTATTTTGAATTTTTAGGTGTAGGGAGGTTTGGTAAACCTCGAAAGGCTTGCTCTCATGGTGTTATATAGTCCAAGAAGAGAATTTACTTTTAATTTGGCACGGTATGTGTAATCTTTTTTCTTCTTCCTGCTTTCATTCCTTCATTTCTTCCTTCCTAACGTGGGATCCAACTTTCTCACTTTGAAAAAAATGTAAAAAATTGCATTTCTTTCTCCTAAAGGAGTAATATGCTTTGTGTGTGTTTGTGATTCATCCATATTGCTAAGGTTTTTAGAAAATCAAGCAGTGGGGCACCTGGGTGGCTCAGTGTGTTAAAGCCTCTGCCTTCGGCTCTGGTCATGGTCCCAGGGTCCTGGGATGGAGCCCCACATCGGGCTCTCTGCTCAGCAGGGAGCCTGCTTCCTCCTCTCTCTCTGCCTGCCTCCATGCCTACTTGTGATCTGTCTGTCAAATAAATAAATAAAATCTTTAAAAGAAAAAAAAATCAATCAATACTGAGAAGGTGAGCTACGTCCTGAATGCCCCTGAGTAGGAGGTGACATACCCCAGATAGAATGCCTTTTCCTCTGAAATGTTACAAGTAGAAATCATCATCTTAGAAATGGGAGTAGCATTTGGAGAAACTGTTATCAATAGTCCATTTTATGCTTATGGCTAAAAAAATGACGACTAAAACTGAGCATTTAAGTTCACATAATAATGCCTTCAAATTGGAATGTAATTGAAATAACAGTGTTTTTAAAGAGATTGGTATGTTTTGTGTAAAAAGAAGGAAATCACTGAGGAAATAACAAAGGAAATAGTTTCTTCGTGTTTGTTGTTATTGTTTGTATTTTAACTCAACAGTAAGCCTGAGTGTATGGAAGTAATACGTATACCATTGTTTTGTGGAAATATTCCTTGTTGGTCTAATTTCTCCCCCTTATTTAGCACCATTCTTGTCTATAATTTAGTCTTTATGAAGGATTTTCTTCTGGGAGACAGTACCATGAATTAACAGAAACATGTCTCATTCTAAATTAAGGAATTAATCTTCCTTGAAATAAAAATTATATATATCTTGGGATTTGGGTTCAAAATGCTAGTCTTTTAAAACACTATCTGGATAAAATTGGGTAAATGAAACTGCATACATGTGGATCACACTTGATTTGGGTTTGCCCCAGTATATGTATTCCTAATTTTTAAAATCTGTGTAAGGGACCAAACTTTTCTCTATGTGTTTTGATATCCCCTTAATTCCAAAAACATGTAATGATGTAAATTAAAGATACCCAGCGATTTCTCCATATTGCTGCATTCTCATACTCCTGAGTTTATATTTGAGCTTTCTTCTCTTCCTCAGAATTGACTCACTCTGTATTTGTGTATGTGTGTGTGTGTGGGGGGGGTGAGTGTGTGAGGGGTGTGATAGTGTATATAAGGAAAAATAGTCACAAAGTTTTATTTCTTCTCCAAACTGGGTGACCTTGTTTCAATGAGATAGAGGTCATGTTTGCCTTCAGCAGAAACGAAGAGGATTTCCTCTCTCGGCAGGTCATAGAACAGATATTTCAATTTATTACCTTGTGGGATAAGATGGTGAAATAATAGTGCTTTTCGGGTGCACTTAGTTTCTTTTACCCAGAATTCTGACGCTGACCCTTAGTTCATATTTATATTATTCCCATATTATATTGCCTCCTTCATAGCAACAAAAGCCTTTTAGTTAATTGCAAGAAAATTACCAGATAATTACTAACACTGGTTCCTTAATACACCTATTTGATTCCATCCCATATGATAAACAAATGAAAAGCTAAAATAAATGTTTACATACTACTGAAAATTGTATAATTTTTAGTTATGGGGTTCATTATTTGTAAGCGAGGTTTTAGGTTATTCAGCAGGGTCAGGAGTTCCAAATGATGAAATTTGAATTGACTTACACATCCTAATTCTCTCAGATGAAAACATTGATTACTGAAAGAGCGTATTTTGTCTCTTGAAGATTCAACTTTTATACCTCCTCCCCAAAAAACCACATTTGGAAAAAGAACTTTAAAGTATTCCTTTAAAACAAGGCAAGTCAATTTCAATATATTTGAGACCTACCAGTCAATTACACTTAGGTTTGTTTACTGAGTATAAGTCTAGGGCACCCGTGCCAATGCATCTTTGAACAGTTCATATACCATGAAGAGAAAATTGACAGTATTGAAAGTACCAGATGATCTAGGGCCCCATAAATATTTTGGACTTTGTGTGTTCTCTTACTTTTTCTTTTCTGGCTTTGATAGTATACTTCGATTGAGGTAAAACTTACATAATTATTTTCATATGTGTGATTAATAGAATATGACTGTAGGAGCAAATAGTTCGGAAAGAAACGTCTTCTTCAAGCACTTTAATATCAGCCAGCTTGTACGTGAAATGTCACTTTCTAACAGTATTCTGCTTCTCTGTCCACCATCATGATTACCATTTCTTTTTTTCCTCCTCTAGTATTGAGCACCTCAAGGATATAGATAAAGGATAGATAGGCAATGCTATAAAAATGCTATTTTCAAAACCTTATGGTCATTTCATATAAACCACTGGACTGAATATATGGATTATCGCTCTTGCCTCAGAAAATCCCCTTCTTGGGGTACCTGGGTAGTGTAGTCAGCTCAGCATCCCACTCTTTATTTCAGCTCAGGTTATGGTCAGGATTGAGATGGAGCCTGAGTAGGACTCTACTCTCCGCATAGAGTCAGCTTGAGATTGTCTTCTTCCCTCTCCTCTGCCCTTCCCACTCCTTCTCTCTACCGCTCTTAAAATAAATAAACTTAAAAAAAAAAAAAAAGCCCCTTTTAAAATGACAATATTGGGGAATTTAAAGAGATGTCTCCACAAATAAATGGAGAATATAAATGAAGAAAACAATAAAATACCAGAAGTTGGGGGATGCCTGGGTGGCTCAGTCAAATGAGTACTGCCTCTGGTTTCAGCTCAGGTCATAGGGTCAAGCCCCCATCAGACTCCACATTCAGCACAGAGCTGCTTGGGATTCCCTCCCTCCTTTTGCCCTCCCTCTTGTGCGCGCTCTCTCTCTTTCTAAAAATAAATAAATAAATCTTCTAAAAAATTTCAAAAGTTGGGAGGTGATGTAATAGTGACAACTGACCTAGCAGATGCAAGAAAGTAGAACCCAAAATTCATAGAGAAACAAGGTCAAGGTGCTACCTCAGTGAATGAGAAAACTCACAAAAGGCTTTGGAATTGGTGGCCCTGGGTTTCCCTATACTTGAGGCTAAAATTGTGCAGAAAGATAAAGCAAATATCTCTGAAGGTAGAGTTCAGGGACTCAGATCCCTTGTCCCATTCGGCACCCTAAGGTCACTTCCCTGTACCCTGTCTGAGGACCAGCAGGTTTTTCTCACAGAACACAAAAAGCAGTCTCTGGATTGGAGCTCCCAGGCATGGTTGAGGGCAAAGTTACCATACTGTACAGAGGGCAAGGAGTGTGTATCTGTCAATTCAAATTCTGCAAGATAGGCCAACAGGCTGGAGACCCAGGGAGGAGTTGGTGCTCCCATTCTAGTCTGAAGGCCGTCTGCCCGTCTGCTAGTAGAATTCTCTCTTCCTCAGGACATTAGTCTTTATTGTACTGATTGATGAGGTCAACTCATATTATGGGGGATAGTCCACTTCACTCGAAGTCTACTGACTTAAATGTTAATCTTAACTTATTAAAAAAAACTAATTAAGTAGAACTATCTAGAATAATGTTTGACCTCGTGTCTGGGTACCATGATCTGGCCAAACTGACACATAAAATTAACCATTCACATAGAGTAACACTTTCATGTTCAATGTTGTCATATATCATTGGTTTCTTGGGAAATTGTTTGAGGCATTATTCAAAGAAGCATATTTGTTAAAAATGAAAGAAAGCTATAAATATTTAGATTGAGAGATAATTATTTTAGGTTTCTTTTTTTTTTTTTTTTTTTTTTTTAAAGATTTTATTTATTTATTTGACAGAGAGAAATCACAAGTAGGCAGAGAGGCAGGCAGAGAGAGAGAGAGAGAGGAGGAAGCAGGCTCCCTGCTGAGCAGAGAGCCCGATGCGGGACTCGATCCCAGGACCCCGAGATCATGACCTGAGCCGAAGGCAGCGGCTTAACCACTGAGCCACCCAGGCGCCCTATTTTAGGTTTCTAATAATTATGAAGCCCATATGCTGTAGGTTGCTTACAGATAGGTACATTGTGAAATTGATGAAATTTATATTTGCCAATACAAATTTAATATATTTACTAACTGGCAGTATAACAGAATTAAAGTTGATGAAAGCTTCCTGGGTACCCAATTCATTTAGAAAATTTGAAATAAATATTTAAAGTCTTCATTTTTTCTTGGCATTTTACAAATGGCATTTTGTGTAAAATTTTAATCACTATTATAAATAGCAAAGCCAAGTTTCATAAAAACAGAACAAAATAAACAATGTTAGTTTAGTTTATTTAAGTTACTTTAACATTGACTAATGGTAGGAAAATAAAACCCTAATAAATAAAAGGCAAAATGAAGAAAACATCAATACATCTTAGCCATGACTTTCAGCAGTACTGAGTGTGAGGAAGTATTGTAACATTTTGTATTTATTTTTATAAATGAATCCATACCTCTAGGCTGTTTTGAATTTGTCAGTAATTATTTATTTTTTCTAAATGAAAGTGTTACATGTATTATGGTACAAATCATTTGAATAAAGAAATACATATTATGTATATGAATATTTCTTGTTCCTGAATATTCCATTAAATATAATCATGAATTAGTTACAACTTATAATGGGGTTTGATAAAATACTAGGAACTCATAATCAAAAGTTAATTGCTTAGAAAAGTTTTAGTCCATTTTTTTCTGTAGTTTTTAGAATATTATTTTGATACAGAATCTTCCACACCACAATTTCTATCCATTAATTTTAGCTCTCCCATCTGGGATTTTATTCTACACATCTAATAGCTCTTGCAAGACTACCCTTTTGATTACTTAAAAGCAATTGTTGTGGGGTGCCTGGGTGCCTGGATGGCTCAGTGAGTTAAAGCCTCTGCCTTTGGCTCAGGTTATGATCTCAGGGTCTCGGAATCAAGCCCCAAATTGGACTCTCTGCTCAGCAGGGAGCCTGCTTCCCCCTCTGTCTCTCTGCCTGGCTCTCTGCCTACTTGTGATCTCTGTCTATCAAATAAATAAGTAGAATCTTTAAAAAAAATAAATAAAAGCAATTGTTGTGCTCAGCCCCCTAATTTTTTTCTTCAACAGGCAAAATTAATTTCTCATACAGAAACTTTTATTTTCTTCATGATCCCATTCATACTCTTTGTGGCACAATCTATGTTAGACTAACAGTCATGTTGCAGCCTAAAATTCTAAGAATGAACTGATTCTCGTTTCTGTTCTATCTCTCTTGTACTTTGGAGCAACGCAAGGACTAGGGGCACTAACCCCCTGTGGAGTTGCAGACCCACATAAAAATTCTGACTCCCTCTAAACTTAACTCCTAACAGCCTACTTTTGACTGGAAGCCTTACTGATAACATTGTGTATTAGTACACATTTTGTATGTTATATGTATTATACACCATGTTCTTACAATAAACTCATCTAGAGAGAAGAAAATGTTATTCAGAAAGTCATAAGGAAGAGAAAATCATGAATAGTACTGTACTATATTTTAAAAAATATGCATATGAGTGGACCCATGCAAATCAAACCTGTGTTGGGCAAAGGTCAACTGTGTATATGTATATGAATATATGTGCACATAGATATCCATTATAGATACATATGTTATAGTGTGTGTATGATATACTCTCACTCTCTCTATATTAAAAATAAATATTCCCACAGTTCATATCCAGAAGCTGAGGCAATGTATTCTTTTTATTAATTAGTAGAAACATTTTTGAAATTATTTAAATATCATTTTCCTTTGAAAAATTGTCTAGGAAGCTAGCATTTAGGTTGATACAGACTTCACACTGAAGTTCACCTTTATAGTAAAAGTATTTAAATATTTACATTGGCTTTGATCCTTTGATCTAGAATTTTAAGATTTCCACCTGTGCTAGAGATGTCATTATCCTACAACAAACAGAATGCAGGGATGTTGTCTATGAGACACTCAAAAGCTATTTTATGACACCTTCAAATGACTGGGGATTGATTGGCTGATCATTTTTTGTGAGAATATTTAAGCTCTACTCTCTTAGCAAATTTCAATCATACAATGTTGTCAACTATAGCTATTATGTTATACATTAGATCCTCCAACTTAATTCATTTTATAACTGGAAGTTTGTACCCTTTTACCAACTTCTCCCTATTCCCCCCTACCTTCCATACTCTGGCCTGCTCTCTCTTTCTATAAGTTGAACTGTATTTTATTTTATTTTTAGATTCTACATATAGTGATCCTATGTGGTGTATGTGGTATTTGTCTTTTTCTGTCATATTTGACTTAGCCTAACTTAGCATAATGTCTTCAAGTTCTATCCATGTTCTTGCAAATGGCAGGATTTACTTTTTTTAATGGCGAAATAACATTCCATTGTTTATGTATACCACATATTCTTTTTCTGTTTATCCATAGATGGGCACTTAAGTTGTTTCCATATCTTGGCTACTATGAGTAGTGCCGCAATGAAGACAGAAAGCTGATAGTTCTTGAGGGTACTGATTTCATTTCCTTTGGCTATCCAGAAGTGAGGTTACTAAATAATATGGTAGTTCTCTTTTTAATTTCCCAAGGAACCGCCATACTGTTTTTCATAGTGACTGTGTCAATTTACATTCCCACCAACAGGGCAAAAGTGCTCTCTTTTTGAACAGCCCCACCAGCATTTATTAAATCTTGTCTTTTTGATAACAACCATTCTTAACCAGTATGAAGTGATGTCTTACTGTGGATTTTTATTGGTGTTTCCCTGATGATTAGTGATGTCAAACTAGGTGTTTTAGAAGCCTGTCCCTTCAGTGGGAATCCTAAAAGTTGAAACATAGATGCAGGATTCAAACTCTCCACTCCTCAGGGAGAAGCTTGGAGCTGGGTTGCGGGGCGGGGGGGGGGGGGGGGGGCGCGGGGGGGGGGGGGGGGGGGGGGGGGGGGGGGGGGGGGGGGGGGGGGTCCCTCCTAAGGGCACAGTGCTGTGTCAGCAATGGCGTTTATGGAAAGTGTGTGTCCTCAGCTTCCCCTGCTTCCTAGATGTGGGTTTACAGGAGTGGCTCCCTTCAGAGGAAATTGCTCCTCATGTGGCTGTACATTTAATATGTTCCTGGCAGGAAGAGAGCAAAGAGTCTTCTGTCATGATCTTGGTTGACTCCGTGTTATATCTAAGAATGTACTTATTTAAATTGAACAAAGAACTTCCGATTAAAAAGTGTATATTTTCTTTGAAGGCACAGAAACACAGTATATGTCTCTTTGAAACCACTTTCATGTTCTCACTTAATCCTTTATCCCCCCCCAAGATAATTGGTCATTATCATGTCAATGATTTTGGCTGGCCACAGCTCTTCATACCATAATCATGGTGTTGAACACATTCATAGTCTGCTCCAGACCTGTGCTACCTGCTGAGGTCACAGGCACAATCTGTCCTCTGGGAGTTGTCAGGTGAGCGCAGGATGAGGACATGAATGAATAACATCTGTATCACTTCATTTTGACATGAACGTATTAAGTAATTAATGCAATGAAATATGTTGGGATGGTATTTTCCCTTTCTAAGAAATTCCACTAATACGTGAAATACCAAACGAGAAGATTTGTCACAGTAAAAATCAAGAAAATTCATGGAGTGGTAGAGACTGTTAGCTGTCCATCAAAATTGTTCACCCACCCCTTCATAATGGGAACGGAGATGGACTTCGTTCCTCAGACACCCTGCCATGCAGGTGTGACTATTGGAGAAGGACACAGAGTGTGGGCAGAAGTGTTTGTTTCTGACTGAGGACTTTGACATCAGCGGCAGGCTACCTCCACATCATTTCCATTTTGCCTACTGTAGCCTAGACAAGGCAACCAGGTCTTAACCATGTAAATAGCAAGTAAGCCCTAGGAGAGTATGGAGTAACTGTAGAAAGGTCCTGAGTCTTCATCCACAAATGAGAAGGAATTGCCCACAGATAGAGAACATTCACCCTGAGGCATTATGTGTAAGAAAAATGAATGCCTATTTTTTAAAAAATATTTTTATTTATTTATTGATTTGACAGAGGGAGAGAGAGAGAGATCACAAGTAGGCAGAGAGGCAGGCAGAGAGAGAGAGGGAAGCAGGCTCCCCGCTGAGCAGAGAGCCCGTGTGGGGCTTGATCCCAGGACCCTGAGAGCATGACCCGAGCCAAAGGCAGAGGCTTTAACCCACTGAGCCACCCAGGCACCCCTGAAATGAATGGCTATTAAGCCACTAAGTTGTTTGAGTATCTCATGTCAAAGTAGCTTAGCACTCCTTCACTAATATAACATAAAAACAGCAGATTATAGGAAAACAAAGAGTAAATCTTATGATATGATTGTATGTCAAGCAATAGTTTCATCGCTGGATTCTTGGATCAGTGGGTGACGTTAGCATTAGATGAAAGAACTGATTAATGGTAAGCGTGCACCAAGTACGGTTTCTCTACCACAGGGCCACATTTCTGAATGCGAACTTGATCATATGCACACATTTTGATTTTGGATGTGTGCCCAAAATGTTCTACAGGAGCACTACGTATACGAAAACACAGGCAGTCCCATTTAGCCCAGAGTGAACAATGAAAGCCAGAGTTTGATATAGCAACCAAGGTGAAAATATGTAGCATTACTCTTGTAAATAAACTAAAAATAGGAGTCCTCACAGTCCTCGGTGGGAAAAGAAATTCAACACACAAATATCATTAAAGTTCACACTAGGAAATCCAAATACAAAAATCTTTCTTAAGAAGTTTTTGATTACAACATATTTTTCTTCCATTAATTGTCAGGATATTTTTTTCATAGTTCTCCTAAGATTTTCTTGTTAATGCTGTTTGAGGGACTGGATGCTAGAACCATCTTAAAGTAATTTTACCATAATTGTTCCCCTTATCTCTTGTAAGATTCAATTTCATGTTTCATCTGCTTTCTCAACTTCCTGTTGTTAAATAGAAAAATGTATTCGGATCTTCTGAAAAAATGCATGGAAATCGACTTCACCAAATGGATAGGTTTGCAGGATACAATCCATTTATTAAGGAAAAAAATTCAAAAAGCTGAAGATGTTAGTAAAAGGTTTTTAACTGCAGTGCTTTGTGTCACTTTAAAGCAATTTAGATCGTTGAATAAATAAGTTTATTTTATGTTCTAGATTATGTTGCTTCCTATGTTATATGCTGACGTGAACTATTTTGTAAATATTTTATCTGGTAATTGACCCTATAGGTAATTTCTTCTAAAATTTTAAGGCTAGTTATTAACTATTTATGTTCAATTATTTACATTCAACAATTCATGATAATAATAGAGATATACTTTCATTCCAGGTGCACTCACAGCCATTTAGCACTTAGCACTCAAGCATCCCTGTCACAGATGTGACGGAAAGCTTAAGAAACTTACCCAACTTCACAGTTAATAAAGGGCAGATTCAGACTTCAAGACCAAGAGATTTGACTTGTAAGCGCCTAGTTTTAAACATTCTCCCATGGAGTTTCCCGAGACTGATCTAGGGCAAGGCAAATAATTTTACACAAAAGGAAATGAAATATGACTTAGCCAAGAATATGACTTAGCCAAGAATAAGGAACAATTAAATAACAGTTTCTTTCCTTCTCAGGGCATTTCAACAGGTCTCAGGATCCTGTAATATAATTTTGAAATATTTGAAATATTTAAAATATTTGACAAAATATTTTGATAATGAACAAAATGCTCATTAACATCTGCTGAATGAAATGCAGTATGGGAGATGGGATTGAAGTATAAGTATGATGTAATAACAATATTTGCACTAAAGAACATGTAGTTTACCATAAAATATGCAGTGAGATGTGTCGTAAGTGAAAGGGATTTAACTAGCAATAGCTGTATGAATTTCTCTTTTCATATATATTCATGTTATTAAATACTGAGTACATAAGATTGTCCTAAGAGCTAAGCAGTAAATGACTTAAGGTGGGTCATTAGAGAGCAGTAAGGTCTCACTAGAGGATAACAGAAATCATTCTAATGGATTTAGAAACAATATATTGCATTACTCAGCCAATGATAACATTTTTGGATTTTTTTTAAAACAATTTTTTAAAAGATTTTATTTATTCGACAGAGCACACATAGGCAGAGTGGCAGGCAGAGGGAGAGGGAGAGGCTGGATCCCTGATGAGCAGGGAGCCGGAGGAGGAGGTTGATCCCAGAGCCTGAGTCAGGGCGGATGCTTAACCGACTGAGCCACCCAGGTGCCCCTTGAAAATAATTTCTTAAAACAATTATGACTTCCTAATTTCAGAGTCTTTTAAAAATTGGTAGTGATCTGGTTTACTTGGTCTGGAGGGACTTGGAGATTTTCAAAGAATACAAAGTATTTTTTCATTACAATTGTTAAAGTTTGGGGATGCCTGGGTGGCTCAGTTGGTTGGGCATCTGCCTTGCGCTCAGGTCATGGTCTCAGGGTCCTGGGGTCGAGTTCCGCATCAGGCTCCTTGCTCAGTGGGGAGCCTGCTTCTCCATCTGCCTGCCGCTTCTCCTGGTTGTGCTCTCTCTCTGATAAGTAAGTAAATAAAATCTTAAAAAAAAAAAAAAAAAAAAAGGTTAAAGTTTGAATCATTCAGATTGAGTCTCCTAAAAATCCTTCCCAAGGTGATCAAAAATTATTCTCAGACATTGGATTTGATTGTTGGAAGTAGAAATACTTAAAGAATCTTATTGATAAGTTTTGCTGACTTCTGTGTAAATACGAATGCCTATGGCTTTATTTTCTTTGCTCTTGTTCCCATTTATACTCTGTACTTTTGTAAATAAATACGCTTTTTGAAAAAAAAAATCTAGCAATTCACGTTTCACACAGTGAGTGCTTGGGAAAGTCTTCACTGTAAGACGCCATTCCACATCTTCGATGACTAGACACTACATCGTGTCCAGACTCGTGCTCTGTGTTTTCATTCACAAATGACCAACACAAGACTTTGATAGAAACAAAAAGAAAATATTATTTCCACAAAAAAATGCACAAAATCTCTTGGCATTGATATAATATTTCCTTTGTCAATGTCTCTTCTCCTACCTGGAATATTCAAGAGACATGGGTCCAATGCTTAAACATCTTGCTGGAGATGAACAGACTATCCCTGTGTTGAAAGTTTATCACTATCTACACATGATTCTATTTTAACCGGACCTGTTGGAACATTCCACTTCTACTCAACAGGAGAACGGTTTGGAAAAGTTGCAATATTCTCAACTTTTCCAAAATGTACACCTCTAATTCTGTCTGTATATTTGTTCAGTCACTCCCCTCTACAAACTAACTGCTCATGTGCATGGGTCCAGGGGAAGGACTCCACAATGGACATCTGGCTGAGGTTATGGTTGGAGTAAGAGAGATAAATGACCTGCCAGTTAATAACCCTTGGAAAACATTTTAACTATTTGCAACTCTGTTTAGGATGTACGATTGTTAATGTTGTTGTTGTTGTTGTTATTTTTGGTATAGTCAAGGATCCCCTCTGCTCATGAACAAAGTCATACAAACATTCATCCTCAATAATGTTTATTTTATAAGTTATGACAAAACATCTTGTTTGAAGTGTTTTCTAAGATCAATACTGGAGCCACTGTAGTATTGGAGAGTGCCCCTGGTAATGATACATAAAAGATACTGGGCAGTGGCCGGAGTTGGGGAGGGGGCTGTCTGGGTGGCTCAGTCAGTTAAGCTTCTGACTTTTGCTCAGGTCATGGTCTCAGCATCCTGGGATCCAGCCCACACTGGGCTCCCTGCTCAGCAGGAGGCTGCTTGCTTGCCCCTCCCCCCATTCATGCTCACTCACTCTCTCAAATAAATAAAATCTTAAATAAATAAATGAAAAAAAGAAATATATATATACACACATACACCCAGGGTCTCAGGTACTTGGCTGGATGGGCTTTTCTTTGGCTGGGGCTCTGCTACCGGGAGGCTTCAGGGAAGCCCACCAGAGCAGCTCTGCTTCCTGACACAACTGCCTTTCTTGTTAACATACCACCGACTCTTTATTTTCACTTTCTAAAAAGGAAACGGGGGAAGGAGAGAATTCATAACGTTAAAATTGATTCCATCCACATAGTCTCCCCAAGACGTCATCACATGGATCCCAGCACGCCTTCCAAATCACCCTGCGCAGTCACCGCCCACAATGAAGCATCTCTGGGCTGTCATCTTCAGATGAATGTGTTTGCCCGTGTTGTTAGGCAACACATCAATCGGACCCCATCCCCAGTGCCTCTCTGACCTTCTAAAATCCTCCGAGGTTCACTCTCACAGTCACTCACAGTCTCTCATTTGGAAAATTAGCTATTCCCTGTGAATATTACTTCCTTCTCATAGCCCTAAAATGCCTTTTTTCCCCTCTGTGTTACATCCTCTGCATCAGGTACCACAGGACATGGGATAAATGTCCTACTTGTTCTTCTGTGGGGTTCCCGGTGACCCTGTGTATTCCCTTTCCTCTCTCTCTCTCTCTCTCTCTCTCTCTCTCACACACACACACACACACACACACACACGTGTTACTGGCGACGCCTCCTAGGAAGGATGATGTTTGCTGTATTAAAGATGGTAATTTTGTGTGTTGGGAATTGACCTGATTTTTTTAAAACCTTCTTTTGTCTTTTTCTACATTCCTAAGTTCTTAAACTTCCTCATCATCAACTCTTTTCTCTTACAAAATCAAGGCATCTGTATTCTTCCAAAAACTGCCGTAGTACAAACAAGCTCAATGACCAACTAGATCGTCCTTCTATGTGGTCTTGGGGGTCACCGGGTGCAATTTTTCATTCTGCGAGGGTTCTTTTTTCTTTTTTCCGTTCTGTGAGTTTTGAACAAATGAATGTTAATAGGCACAATGAAAATGAAGATTAATTATCTTAAAACTCACTGAATCTTCAGAGAATTCACGAGTCCCATTGATTTATCCTTTGTGCTCTTTCATAATTTCAGAATGTCACGGAGCCTACCATATTTGCAAACTTCTATTTTTTCCAGTCCCATCCATAATGGGTCTCCGGCATGTTTCTGTGTCACAGTTGAACTACAGAAGGTCACATATGTTAAAACAATTTTTAAAATTTTGATGTGCCTTGTGTAGGAATATTAACACTCGAGAGGCGCTCACGTTGGCCGCACATGTACTAAATATTCAAGCGTGGATGACGGCAGTGCTGTGATCCGCACAAGCCCGAGTTCAAGGGTGGGACGTGCGGCTGGATGTCTGTGCTTGGCACGCGGCATAAACAGGTTTCACAACCACTGGAAGAGACTGACTCGTGCACTGACACTGACTGGGATAAATACACAGCTCCCAACTGCTTTGCCTCTGAAGCCATCAAGCAATTTTAAAATCAATTTGGTATTTGACAGGGAGCCATTGCGGTTCCCATAGGAAAGCAGTGACATGCTGAGGCCATTTAGTGTGAATAAAATTCTGACAGCAGCTTTTTGCTGAAGTTGAGCTTTTGTGTCATTTTTTCCCCCTAAAAGATCATTTTAAAAAGGGCATGGTGATAGTGTAACTTAGAGGTTAAAACAGCAGAATCTATTGTCTCAACATCAGCAGGAAGACAGTTGGTGGATGCTTTCTATGTTTTAAGGCAAAGATAAAATTAAATTCTTGTCTGAGATCTGAAATTGTGATTCAGAGGCAAAAGTTGATTCCAAATGGAATGAGATGTCAATATTTGGCATAAGCACAATGACCACTGCCTTTAAATTTAGCAAAGACCGGAAGCTTCAGGAAATGACATATATTAGGCAGAAATTTTAATTTAACCCTTCATACATCATTGTCTATATCATTTAATATATATTGAGTGATAATACTACATCAATGTATTTCATTTTACCTATACTTTAAAAAATCCATATAAATTTTATTTGCATTTAAACTGCCAGCTATATATTTTATAATCAATATTTTCTGTTAAAACATTAATCCTACTGATTGCTGGAGATTAACCCGACCTACCCTAGTTCTAGCATATACTGGATACCCTTTCTTTACCACTTCTGAGAGGACCATTGTATTTCATCATAGATGAATGCAGTAAAACTACAACAGTATAACCTTTTTTTCTATGGCTTTATAACCTTTGATTTTCATCCTAAATATTCTAAAACATTTTAAGATATAATTTTCTTTTGCAAACAATTTCTGATTTTGAATATAAATTATGTTTTCACTACACCAAACTAACGTTAATAAGTAGAATGTGATAAAGGGGTGTGTGTGTGTAGAGAGAGAGAGACAGAGACAGAGAGGAGAGGTGAGGAAGTAATCAGAAGTGTCTTTTAGCTTAAAAAACATCTCAGAATGAATTTAGTTTAGCTAATGTATATATTCTACACATAAATGATTTATTTTCTAACATTTCTGTCTTGATGAAGCAAATGGGCCCTAGTGGGGAAAATTCAGTGAAAATAATTTCTCTCTCTCTTTTTCTATTTCTGCAAGTATATAGCAGTAACATGATAGGGGAGGTAGCTGTGGGTAGTCGCATGGTTGAATAAAAATGCATGCAGGTGAAATCAAGCTAAGATGGGTTTCTGTCCGTATACCTAATTAGAAGCCTACTCAATTTAGGGGCGCCCGGGTGGCTCAGGTGGTTAAGCGTCTGCCTTCAGCTCAGGTCACGATCTCAGGGTCCTGGGACTGAGCCCTCCAGCAGGCTCCCTGCTCAGTGGACAGGCCTGCTTCTGCCTCTCCCTCTCCCACTTTTGATCCCCTTGCTTGCGCTCGCTCTCTCTCAAATAAATAAATAAATAAAATTTAAAACAACAAAAAAGAAGCCTCCTCCATTTAAAATGGTTGGTGCATGATGTTGGTTATCACTCCTATCCACTCTGAAGAGTCTGGTTGGTTCCAAACTGCTTAGTTAATTTCGGAAGATAAATATAGTAGTTTGATTTTTTTATTGACACTGATTTATATCAATAATATTTTACCCTTAAAAATAACCCCTTCAAAGTGTAAATTTCAGTGACAGTACATTCACTGGATTGTGCAAGACACCTACATCAAGTTTCAAATCATTTTGTCAACCCCCAAAATTCCCATAACCACTAAGCAGCCATTCTACGTTTCATGCCTCTCTGACCCCAGACAATCACCAGTCCTCTTTCTGTCTCTATTGCTTTACCTATTCTCAATACTCGTATAAATAGAATGACATGTGACATTTTTGTGTCTAGATTATTTCACATAGTATAATGTTTTTGGCCATATTGTAGCATATATCAGTACTTAATTCATTTTATGACTGAATAATATTTCATTACATGAATGTAACAGTGTGTTTATCCATTCATTTGTTGACGAATATTGGGTTTTTCCCCACCTTTTGGTTGCAGTCGTAGTGCTACAATAACCATTTACGTTACAAAGTATTTGTTTGAGCACCTGTTTTCAATTCATGTGTTGTGCGATCATTTGTATATCTTTTCTGGAGAAATGTCTATTCAAGTCCTTTGCCAATTTTTTTTTTTTAAGATTTTATTTATTTGTTTGACAGGCAGAGATCACAAGTAGGTGGAGAGGCAGGCAGAGAGAGAGGAGGAAGCAGGCTCCCTGCTGAGCAGAGAGCCCGATGCGGGACTCGATCCCAGGACCCTGGGATCATGACCCCAGCTGAAGGCAGAGGCTTTAACCCACTGAGCCACCCAGGCTCCTCCCTTGCCTATTTTTTAATTGGATTGTTTATCTTTTGGATGTTGAGTTTTATGTGTTCTTATATATTTTAGATACCAAACCCTTCTCAGATCTCTGGCAAATATTTTTTCCCCATTTTATAGATTGTCCTTTCACTTTATTAATAATACCCTTTGATATGCAAACTTTTAATTTTATTATTTTTAATAAGACATAGTTTGTCTATGTTTCTTTGTGGCATATGTTTTTGCTGTAATATCTAAAATCCATTGCTAAAGCTAAGGTCCCAAGGATTTACACCTATGTTTTCTTCTAAGAATTGCATAGTTTCAGCTCTTTCGTTTAAGTCTTTGATCCGTTTTGAGGTAATTTTTGTTTGTTGTATGAGGTATGGGTCCAACGTCATTCACTGGCAGGTCAAAACCCAGTTGATTCAGCACATACGTTGACGAGACCATTTTAATTTGTTGAATTGTCTTGGATCCCTTTTGAAAATGAATTGGCCACATATATATATGTGTGTGTGTCTGTTTATTTCTGGACTATCAATTCTATTCTGTTAGTCTAGTTGTCTATCCTTATGCTAGCACCATTTTATTTTGATTATGATAACTTTGTCGCAAGTTTTGAAATTAGAAGATCTGAGTCCCCCAAATATGTTCTTGTTTTTCAAGATTGGTTATTTAGGGTTTCATGAAATAGCATATGAATTAGGGATTTCTTCAAAAAGGTCACTAGAATTTTTTTAAAGATTTACTTATTTATTTGAGAGAGAGACAGAAGGGTAGAGGGAGAGAGAGAATTGCAAGTAGACTCCGCACTGAGAGCAGAGCCCAATGCAGGGCTCAATCTCACAAACCTGAGATCATGACCTGAGCCTAAACCAAGGGTCAGACACTCAACTGACCATGCCACGTAGGCTCTCTGTAGTCACAAGAATTTGGATAGGGGTTTCATTGAATCTAGATCCTTCTAGGTAATCCTGTCATCTTAATAATATTGTCTTTCAATTCATGAACATGGGATATCCTTCCACTTATTTGAACATTTTAAAATCTCATTCAGCAATGTTTTGTAGATTTCAGTGTACAAATCTATTACTAGTTTATTCCTAGGTATTCTATCTTTTGGGTGTTACTGCAGATGGAATTTTTTTCTTGGTTTCCTTTTCAGATAATTTATTGCTAATGCACTGAAACACAATAGGCTTTTCTATATTAATTTTTTTTATCCTGCTACTTTACTAGTTTTAGCTCTAATGATTGTTGGTGGTATATATATATGTAATCACATTGCCTGCAAACAGTAACCCACAGACAGGTTAAAACAGAAAAACACAATTATTTGAGAATAAGGTCTGTTCTGCTTCTTCCAGAATAAGGACGAGAGTCACACCCTGGATGTATGCTGACTTCTTCAGTATCATTGTGAAGACTAGGAGAGTGTTTGGCAGGGGCAAATAACACACCATTAAGTTCCCTTACCTTTTTAAGTGCTTTATTTTTGTCCAGTGTACACATACATATATGCTGTAAATGTTTGAATATTTTTTAATAAATCTTCCAAGTTTGATACTGACAATTTTAGCTTGAACTTGTGATAATGTCTCTGGGAAAGTAGTGATCCTTAGACTACCTACCTTTGTTTGATTTTTTTATTTCTGACAATCCAGTTAAATTTGGAAAACAGAAAGCAAAATCAGGTGTTTTCTAGAGTCTCCTTTGGTTAATCAAAGGAATTAATCTATGAAAAAAATGACCCACTAAATATCACAGAGAGGGAGAGCAAGCAGCTCTAGGAATCTGAAAAGCTGAAACAAGATTCATCAGGAGGGTGTTGTAATCATAATAATTCAGAAACAACTTCTCTACATCTAAGTATGTCTTTGAAATATTTAAATTCTAAGCATTAAGGATCTTTTTCAACTCATTCCTCAGAGGTTTTTGAGTAGTGTTGAATGATTGATTCTCAGAGTAATAACATGGACTAGAAGAAAGAAAGTTGTCTATAGGAAAGGATGTTGCTCAGAATTTTTTTTTTCTTTTGCAAAAAAGTGAAATGGTCCCTAAAATACAAAGGGGTACGGATAGGGAAATATAGGCTGCATATAAATCCCCATTTCAACCCAGGAATCTTCTGAATACATGTGTACAGTAACATATTTTTCCAGTGAGGAGAGAACTACTTTAGAACCTTCTTTGGGAGCCCAAGAAGTGAAGGCTACCATCCCATTAGATTCTGAAGATAATAATATTGTTGTCCTGAGACTCAGCGAGTACCTCAAAGCTCATAGTAAGCTCACAGAGTGATGGTGTAGCCTGGCAGCATTTTCCTAGTCTGCCCTAAAAACATTGTGTGTGTGTGTGTGTGTGTGTGTGTGTGTGTGTGTACCTACCAGAATCCTATCTGTTCCATCCTGAAAAGATTATTTTATTTTAAATTTTAATCCCTAAATTTTGTTTCAAAAGTCTGCATGTTAATCTCAACTATTTTTGTTATCAAATATAAACCCATGGTGCTAGTGTAAAGTAGAAAATAAACGAGAAAATATAGTCTTATAAAATGACTGAGAGAGAAGAATGTGGATTAAGGATGAAGTGTCAACCTTTACTTTTAATTTTCCTTCAGAATATCCAGAATTATCATTTAAAATGTGTTGAATTATTCATGGTGTTCTCATGCTACTTATTTATTATTCCAGTATTTCTTCATTATAATACATTATTTTGGAGATGTTCCTATGTCTGCACATGGGGCCTTGTAGATGTATTTTTCTTCATACTTAGTACTTTTCTGTTAATGCTTACAACAATTCCAAAGAAAATGTTTTTCTTTGTCATAGAGAATAAATCAAAAATTTCAGTTTTTATGTGTGCTAGCTACAGATTTATTCCAGGGAAGAAAATACATTAGTTTCATGATGTTTGGCTTCAATATTTCACGTGTGTACCATCCCACCCTGGATATTCATAATCACATAATTCAAAATATAGTGAGAGAAAATGATATTATATTTGGTTTTACTCTGAATATATATTTTACCAAACTCTTTGTACTTAGAACCATACCCACTAACATCTATCACCAATGATGATTATTGGAAAGATAATACAACCAGTATCAGTTATTTAAGGATTAAAATATATCAGACATACTAAGCAGTTCTAGTAAATAATAAATTGACTATTTCTTAAAAGACAAATTATGACTTTTATTTATGTTTAATTTACTCATATCATAGATATTTTTATCTACTTAAAGCAATTGAAATGCAAGTATTTATCTAGGGTAATACTTTAAGAATCTGATATTAGAAGCTAATCCAATGAAAAAAATGCAAATCTAGGAGTAAACTAATTAATCTTCTCTGCAACATAGAAATTAAATGCTACATATTTCATGTGTGTTACTGTGTAGTATAATTGGCCTCATATTAAAGGACAGAATGTATTCTCTTGTGGTCAACTCTTAAGTTGAGTATCTCAGGGATGTAGGAAAGATGTTGGGATTTGGAGCTGATGGCTAAGAAAGAATTCTTGAGATGTCTTTGATGCAAAAAGAAGTTTTATTAAAGCACAGGGACAGGACGCTTGGGCAGAAAGGGCTGGATTGTGACTCTGAGGAGTGACCAGTCATTTGGGTTTTCTATCCTACAGAAGGGAAGATGACTTTAGTGCTCCAGGAAATTGGATCTGAAGGCTCCTAAAAGTCTGATTATTACTAAGATTGTGTTTTTCTTGTAAATCATTAAGACAGTTACAAACTATAGTGGAGTTTCATGTCCTGCATGACTGGGATCTTTGTCAATTCACCATTTGTTTCTCCCCTGTCACTGTTCTTAGGCAGTCACTAGTTCCGGAGGAATGTTACACATATCCCACCTTAAGGGGGTGGTTTGTGGGGTGGTCTGTGGGGTGTTTTGCCCTCACCTTGCCTTTTGCCCTCTCATCAATTAACAAAGGTCAATAAATCTTAAAAAAAAAAAAAATAGTAAACTGAAGGTGATATAAATTACTAGAATAAATGCCAAAAAAGGAGAGCAGAAAGCATCTAGGAATATTTTGATAAAATACATGGAAGTCCATGGCAATAAAGAAAAGTCAATAGATACTGAGAGAGAAAACTAAAGATAAAAGATGACAGCTGGACACAGACTTTCAACTGGATACAAGGAGACAATGAAGTCAATTTTTGAAGTGTTAAGGAAAACAAATTTAATTCTATAGTTTTGTAGCCATTATAACATTTCGAGAAGCAAGCGCAGCAAAGATCTCTCTAGGCATATAAAGGTTCTTAACAGGAAGACCAGCTGAAAACACCCTTTGATGAGGCAATCCAATAACAACAGATGGAACACTCAAGAATGCAATCATGTATATTGGTTGTAAAGGGTGATTAAATGAACTAGTTGTTCCATAAAGAAAGCAAAGGCCACAAAAGGAAAATGATGACATCACAAAAAAGTGGGGGAGGGGACTAGAAGAAGGAAGAGATCCAAGGTGTGCCATGGTACTTGCTTCTTTTGGGATAGCTGAGTGTCTTCGGTGGACTGTAGATACAATAGCAGAAGACTGAGTTGATGAATATGAATTGCCGTATGAGACCACCTGCAGGTACAGGCATCACTGAGCAACAGGAGGGTGTAGAATTAAAAGCAGAGGAGAGGCTGAGTGACAAAAGATGGCCATGACCAACCAGCAATGGGGGTTGCAGGTTGGTCGCAAGGATCTATCTCTTCTGAATCTCCCCTCAGAAAGAGAGGTCGACTGGAACCTTGGAGGAGCTCCTCCCTGTGCTGGAAAGAAGATCCATAGATTGCAGCCAGAATTTTCTGACAGGAAATAACTTGTCAATCAGTTGTGATGAGTGCAGTTAGCTGACAGCCTCTGGCTGAGGAGCTTTTATTACCCATTGCAGCATTTGATCCTAGATCTTTGCAGAGAGCAGCATGGAGTCTCTCATGTCAAGCAGGAGCCTCTGTCAAGCAATGATGTGAGTAGTTATGGTTCTGCAGCGAGGAGAGACTGCCGGGACCGACGTCAGCTGACACCCCAGAACTGATAACAAGCAGAACCAGAGGAGGTCTGCAGGGACCCAAAACCAATTAAATCCCTTTAAAAAGGGAAGGACTTTGGCAACAACCGTCAGAACTCCAGACATGACCCCTGTATGTCTGACCACTTTAAAAAGGCAACTGCAGCCTGATTGATCTCTGAACAGAACCAAGATCCTTCCCTGCTTGAACATGAGAAGCAGTGAGTGCCGAGAGCTGACCCGGACCAGAGCTAGGCTTTATCTCAACCGTGCACCCACAAATGCACTTCGTGCTGGGTTCGGTGCATTCCTGCACCCTTCTGCTCCCTGCTGGTTGTGCGGTTTGTCTTCTGTCCTACTTTGAGCGCCCTATAGGACGCCAACTTTAACCCCATGGTGGAATGTCATTGAGTTTGGAATCCTGAACGGCTTCATACTTGCGATTTAACTTTGCTTTATGATCAAGTAAAGCTGATAACTGCGGAAAGACACAACTCCTCTGTGCGCCTTTGTAGTACGCTCACGACAGTCTTCCTTTTCCTGGTTAACTTCAGCCACTGCCTGAGCATGGCCACATACTGAAGTTTTAGAGGCATTCGTAATGGTGTGATCCACGCCCTCACTCTTGAGAGATCTGCTTGCCTGGTAACCAGACCTTTCTTACATTAGGATTGCTGTACCTCCAATCACTTTGGGGCCAGGGAGGATTAGAGATGGCTAAGAGGTTCATCTATATTCCACATACAGTCCTCACCAGCTTCATAGGTAGCAGCAACCCTAGCTTTTTCCTGGTGATCAGAGTTACCCTTGCTAGGATGGTGAATCCTTTCCATGGCTGCTGGTCCGAGGATGCCACGAATCTAAAGGACTCAGCTGATGCTTGGTGGATGTTCATGTCTCCTTGGATATAGAAAGAACGTTTATTATTATTATTATTATCGTTAATTTTATTTTTAAATTAATTTTATTTTTTTATGTGGGGTTCACCTGGAGTTCAACGTGGGGCTTGAACTCACAAGCCAGAAATCAAGACCGAGCAGAGATCAAGAGGAGGTCACTTAACTCACTGAGCCACCCAGGAGCTATATTCTTAAATATGAAGTTTGTTGTCTCCATAACAAAAGAGATGTCGTCATCTGTCTTTCCATGTGATAACGATGCAAAAAGCAGGGGGGGGGGGACATCCCATTATTCACCTGAATGTTAAAAATATTCCTAAAATGGATGGTCCCTGGATATTGATAGGGTTTATTCCCAGCTTCTGGGGCACATAGTCACATTTTTTTTTCTTTTGCTTTTTTTTGTTGTTGTTGTTTTTAAACCAAGGCCTCCAGAAAGCTAGTCACCTCTTTGTCACCCTGCTCAGTTAAAAAAAAAATGTTTTCAATATAATGAACCAATACAATTTTATGAGTAATACCCTGGTACTCGTGACCTATCCAGCAATCACGACAGAGAGTTGTAGAGTTAAAGTAGCATCAGACAAAACCGTAAGTGTGTATTTTGTCTATTCCTTGTGAGTGCAAACTGTTTTTATTTTTCTTTCACATTGGGATAGGAAAAAATACATTTGCCCAATCAAGTGACCACAAACCTGAAGCCATATTTATCTGGTCTAACAAAGATTCCACATTCAATGCTGCAGCTGCATTTCCCAGTTCTTGGTTGAACTTGAGGTAGATTACAGCCATTCTTCAGGATCCAGGAGCCAACTGGTTGATTAAATGGAGAGATAACAGGGATCATTACCTCTGTACCTTCTTCCCCTTCCTTTCTGTAGTATCTGGTTTGCATTGTGACTGGAGGCTTTCCGTGCTTGCTACTACTCCTTCTTCCCTCTACCATTCAGGGGAGTTAATAACAATACATTTGTTACAAGTCTACCTGGGTTTGGCACCTGCATTCCAGAGGACACAGCTGACACAGCTGGTACTAAAGAGGTTCAGCCCGTAAGCACTAATGTGAGACATTAAAATTAGTGTACTCACTTCGCATCTAGTTAGGTGAATCATGTTGAGTGGTGTATAGAAAGTTAATATCACAGAATGCAGCATTATGTGTGGCAAACTCCTTGAGCCTGGTGTTTGGACCCTAAAAGGCTGCATCTTGGATAGCTAATAATCCTGAATTAAACCATTCTTCAGAGGAAGTGACTCAAAACTTTAAGTCATCTCACTGTAAAATTCTGAATCATGGATATTGGATTCATATAATTATGTATCGTTCTATTTTTCTTTCAAATACAATATCTAGGAAAATCTCAAAAGTAATGATAGAATGGCAGAGAAGGGCATGAAGACAGTATATTTTTTTCTTGTGCTGGATGGGAAATGAATGGATATTATTATAATTTATTAAGCTATATATCTGTTTCCTGTATTGTATTGCATTTCTCAGTACAATGTTTTCAAGTAATAATAAATAAGAAATGTAGAAGAAAACAATATACATCTTTCCAAATGCCCATGTCTGAGTTATGAAGATTAATTGTATATTTGCTCACTAGAAAATTCTCAGTAAGTCCCCCAAACTAGAAATGATCATTTTTGCATCCAAAGAAAGAAAGAGTTGAAACTGAAACATAAATTTAGAAGCAACAGATAATTTTATTGTGAAATTTAAAAGCTCTGCATAAAGTAGACAAAGCAGAAAAATCTCAGGTCTATGGGGAAATACAAACGGAAAAGCATGATTTCAAAAATAAAAAAAAATAATAGTGAAAAGATCTCATATTAGACTTTCTCAGTAGAGCTAAAGTAGTAAGTGGCTTGAAACATATCATTATGCATGTGTTTGTTCATGTGTTTATAGCTTTAAACACTTTTTAAATGAAATACATGAATTATCTACCCAAAGCTAGAACATCTTTAAGAAAGCTGTTCAAAAGTAGAAGTAAATAAGAAGCAAATATAAAAAGGTTATTAATGGGGGGCACCTGGATAACTCAGTTGGTTAAGTGTCTGTCTCTTGATTTCCACTTAGGTCATGATCTCAAGGCTGTGGGATTCAGGCCTGCATTGGGCTCTGTGCTCAGTGTGGAGTCTACTCGTCCCTCTCATTGCCCCTGCTTGTGCGCTCTCCCACTCTCAAATAAATAAATAAATAAATAAAAGAAAATATTTTAAAAAATAATGAGTCAGAAAACAGAAAAACTATTGATATACATATAAATGTAAAAGTTTGCCTCTAAGGAAAAATCAGTATAAAGAAATATAATTCTCAATGACCTAATCTGGAGACACAATAAGAAATACAAACATACAAAATAAGAAGTAGCAAAGGAGGAATGAACATCAAAATAGATGAAACTTTAAACAAAAATTCAATTTTTCACTGGTCCATGCAAATGTGTACAAAAACCCAGCTTACAATGTAATTTACCAAAACTAATCTCAGATGAAGTAGAAAAGTCTAAGTAGATAATCTTCATTCATAGAATAGAGAAAGTTTTCTAAGACATCCCAAAATACTTAGCTCAAACAGTGCCTCAGGGGAGTTTTCCAAAAACCCTAAAAAAAAAAAAAAAAAATTCAAAATTCATGAAGTTATTTCATATCATACAAAAATAAGAGAAATATAATTTTAATTAAGTAATTATAACATCATTATAATTATTTGAAATTTATATTAAGAAGTGTCTAATCAGTCATGCTTACAGATATTAAGGAAATATCAAATGCATAAATATTGTTACAGAAATCCTAAGAAAATATTTGTGGATAGAATCCAATGTCATCATCAAAAAGCAATACATCATACTCATTTAGAACTATTTGTAAGGATGTATATATTATAAAAATTGGGAAACTATTAATATAATGAATCATTTTATTGTTTTTAAGGGGACATGTATCTCCATATATGATGATAACAGTTAATAACAGAGGAATGGAAGAATGGTTAGTTTAATAGTTTTTATGAATATAAATATATAGAAATACATATAAACACCACAAATTCCACATCTTCTCTATATGGGAATCAGTAAACACATTCTTTGTATGATTAAGAACAAAAAGTCATGCTTATGACCACCACAGGTATTTATACTTAATTTACTTAGACATCAGTAGATAGGAATTTGAAAACAATTGGCAGATCTAACGGCCAATTGGAAAACTATTGCAAGCAATAGGAAAATTCTTAACTTATAAGATATAATATTAATATGCAGACCTAGACTTTATTTCTACCAACAAAAGACAGAATACATAAAATGCTAAAGAATTACTTTAGCAAATGCCTAAAATGTAATAATAAATCTCAAGGTACTTGTGAAAGGCTTAAAAGTAAACTAGAACAAATAGGAAATTATATTGTGTTCCTGAAGTGAGGAACTCAACATCATAACAATATCTCCAAGTTAAATGTATTAACTTAAAGCAACTTGAATAAAGATACAGTCTGGTTTTCATTTACTGGAATCATATAAGTTTCTAAGGTCTAGTTATAAATATTAATGAGCAATAATAACGAGGAACATTCCAAAAACAGAATAGTTGAGTCTAGATGATCAGATAAAAACTGTTCTAAAACTCTAATAATTGAAACAATATAGTATTGGATTATAAATAGGTAGAGGACAAAGTAAACAATTCTGAAAAAAACCCACATATACAGAAATTTAAAACATGGTAAATGTGATGTCTGTAATCTGATGTATGTAAAATGGGCTTTTGATCAACAGTAAAGGCAAGCAGAGGAATCATTTCAAAATAAACATTGCATCCATTCCATACATGAGGCCACAATAAACACCAAATGCATTAATGACTGAAATGTAGAAAGGATTTTCTAAGTGTTCCAGAAGAAAATATTGGTTAATTTGAAAGTAAACTCGAAGTTAAGAAAACTGATTTTTGATTTAAAGTATTTGAAGGAAAAAGATCTGAACATATGTTATAGTCTTATCCATAGTGTTCCAAAACCATGTCACAAATCATCTGGGGATACACGTAAGTAGGTGAAAAGAGAAATCCCATGTGCAGCTGCAAGTATATGTTTAACAAAATTCACAGGGCCATTTGACATGAGTCTTACACAACACATAATGACCCAGATAGAGCAATGAAATAGAAAATCGAACTTTCCCGACTTTGTGAGTTATAATCTAAAATATCAAAAATTTATGACTTTAAAAAATTCTGTTATCCATGTGACCCTTGAAGAACATGTGTTTGAACTGCCTGGGTCTAGTTAGAGACAGACTTTTTCAATCAACAGACTGTTGCTGGTAACCTGTCTTTTCTCTTCCTTATGACTTTCTTAATAACCTTTCTTTTCTCTTTCTCACTTTATCATAAAAATACAGTATATGATACATACAACATACAAAATAGGTGTTGATCTAATGTTTATGCTATTGGTAAGACTTCTGGTCAACAGTAGGCTAGGAGTAGTTGTTTTGGAGAGTCAAAACTTTTCAGTTTTTCAGTTTCCTGGGGAATTGGCAGCCCTTAATCCCTGCATTGCTCAAAATTCAACTATATATTTTTGTCATTTCATTTAGATGCAGCTTTCTCTATTCCTAATCACACTCTATATGAAAATTATTCTCAAATATTTGTAATTTGTATACTAATTATTTATACTTTTGTTCAAAACTGAAGTTTGCCATATATGAGTTCTGATAAGAGAAGGCAACTCTGCTGTGGAAAAAAACACCTGGCTGATAATGAAGTCTTGGAGGATTTTCAAATACATGTGAAATAATGTATATCAGGGTAAAAATATGTGAGAGCATAAAAGAATCCATACCAGCATTCTTCAGGGGATCCATCTATCTCCAGAGAATGGGTTTTCATTTTAACTTCAGCATATAATGTTGCAGTAAGGAGAGAAGAAAACTTGGTCTGGCTCGAAAACTCAGTCTGACAGTGCCTGGGCCGCTGGGGTGGAGAGGAGAGGGCAGGCTGGAACAGGACATTGCCTAAGTGACTCAGCAGCTGCTGGAAAATCCAGGACCAGTCCCTAGCTGGGAAATCGCCCCTGGTATCACTACCACGTGCTTAATCACCAGCCCTGTTTGCGGGATTCTAAAACCATGATTCCAAATCTAGAGTCCGTTGATGACTCTATGATCTTAAAATAAAATAAAGTTGATCTATAAAACTAACTAGCTTAGAAATTCAGTCAAAAAACACAATATGGACAAGATATTTGTGGTTCATGTCACAATGGCTTAACACATGCACATACATATATATGTATACACACACACATACACACACACACACGGGGCCCCCTGGCTGACTCAGTCAGAAGAGTGTGCAACTATTGATCTTAGGGTCTTGAGTTCATGTCCCATGTTGGGCATAGAGACAACTTAAATAAAAAAACAAAAACAAAAACAAAAAAACCCCAAACCCTTACATACACACACACAGACATAGAAAGAGATGTATAGATATGATATACATCTCTGTATACATATACAGGTAGCATAGGTTGTTCCTAGTCATTGAGAAGAAATAGTTTAATGCCAATGTGGTATGTGTACAAAATGACTCATTTATCAATGATTATAAAAATAAGAGATTGGAAATAACTTCATATAAAAAACTGAATGAAATTTGTAATTTTGTACATTTAGAGAAAAAAGGCAGTTCTGAATATATGGAAATGCTGAGACCTTTAGCTTGTATTGACAGGTGACAAAAGTAAGGTTTCACAGAATGCATGTAAGATACTACCATGTGTGTAAAGTCTGACAGCTGGATTAGACAAAGTTTTGGTAATGAGACATCTTATATATATACTTTGTCCTAACTTTCTGATTTTTGAAAATTGAAATATTTTATCAATTTAGATATATAAAGTTAAAAAAGATGAAGAAGAGAAAAGGAGAAAAGTGGGAAAATATAAAATTTAAGATGAATACAGTAGGTAAAACAGGTATATAGAAACAATGACCACCATAAACTACTGTTTACCAATAAATTAGGAAATTTAAATAAAAGTGCTGGAAAGTACTGAAAATCTTCTGGAAAATCCTGAATCATTGATAATAATGAAAAACACATAAATGATAAAATGCAAGTATTATTAACTAAACCATACCAAATACACCCTGTGTGTGTATGTGTGTGTGACATACGGCTTTATGGGTAAGTTATGAAAATATGTCCAGAAACCAATAAATTCTCTTGTAGGAAAGTTTTCTTCAAAATAATAAAAAAGCAATGAGATAACCAATCCATTCTGTGTATCAAAAAAAAAAAAAAATAATAAACCTGATGTAGTAGTTAATTTTATGGGCCAACTCATCTGTATGACAAGGTGGCCAGATATTTGGCTAACTATTATTTCTGGGTATGTGAGGATGTTTCTGGATAAAATTAACATTTGAATCAGTGGACTCAGTAAATCAGTTTGCTGTCTCCTGTGCGGGTGGTTATCCTCCAACCCACTGAGAGCTTAAATAGAATAAAATGTCTATGAAAGGAAGAATTTGGCCTTAATGACTGACACCAATCTTCTCTTCTCCACATTGCTAATTCTCAGGCCTTCAGCCTTGGATTAGATCTACATCACCCTCTCCCTTGGCTCCCCGACCTTCCAGTGCAGACTGAATCACACCATCCACTTTTCTGGAATCTCCAGCTGGCAGGCAACAGATGAGGAGACTTCTTAGCCTCCATAATTGTATGAGCCAATTCTTCCTGCTAAATCTCTTCTTATAGACAAATGCCCATCTTATTGGTTCTATTTCTCTGGAGACTCCTAATACATTTGATTTCCAGAATGAGTAACAACAGTATGAGAAAACGAAATATATCACTTTTAATTATAGCTGTTGACATATCTTGAAGAAAGTAGTAGATCCATGTGTGTGTCCGCATAGTTACAGAAGTTACCGTAACTGATGTCTGAGTAATTCATGATATGCGTCCGTTAAACCTGAGATCAGACAAAGCTTTCTAGTTTGTTTATAAAAACAAATGTTTAGTTCAGTGAATTAAGGAGTAGCTTGCTTTAGGTGGAGGTTCCAAGAATAACAGAGCGACATCCTAGAATTAGTCCTCTGAGGAACCGGTTCCTTCTTCCGTAATTGTGAGACTGGAGAGGAAGTCTAGCTGCAGTCAGAATGTGCCCGCCTTGCTCACCATATGGAGAGAAGGAAGTTTCCTACTGCGTGGCCACAATACGTCCTCTCTGACCTAGGCACAAAGATCACATGGGCGGGCCTTGCTGCCTGACAGCCACAACCTTAGGAAGTAAATACGTTTGCCTACCCCCCTCAGCCTCACCCCTTTTCCAAATCCTATTCCATGAATCATCTGGTCGGAACCCAGTTGCACGCGTGACACAAACCATGAGCTACGTTGCAAGCGATCAGGGGACTGGACTGGAGTTGAGGAACCAATAATTTTTATATGCTCTCAGCCTGCCTTTAACGAGTCAATCTGTATAAACAAAATCACATCGTGTACCGAATCTTCACCTAATACGATTTAACTACCCATTTAACAAAAAACAAGCAAATGAATGAAACAGTTTCTAGTGCTTCCCTAAAGGAGAGTGGCGCAACCTCACTAATCAACAGTATCCGTTTCTATATAAAATCCTTTTTTTCTCAAGTAGAGGAACTTGAGAATTCTTTCTATGGCCTACTGGGTTAGTTGGTTCCAATCTTGGCAGCTGCCGGGTATAACATTCAGACACGTTCAAACGGCTGATTTTGTTTACATCCCTTTGAATATGCACGTGTTTATCCGTGAAGAAGGATTGATTATAACAAAAGCTCCTTTGGTGAATTATAACACATTTCTCTTTTTAACTTTTTGTGATTATTCCTTCTAATGTCCAGATGATTGAAGTTTCCCCCTGCTGTCTGCAGAGAAATAGATCTACTATTCAGAAGTTCTTAAAGTGGATTTTTTCCAATTCAATTATTTTTTTATTCTGACTCATGATTCTCTTTGCTTCATGGGAGCCTGAGTTTCAATTACCATGACTATTATTTTTCTTTTTTCTGTTGAAGATTATATCCCTAAACGTCATAGGAAGTCATGCTAGGTATTTTCTTCTGTTACATTTTCATTGTACAGGCTGTTTTGCTGTCCAAGGAAGGCTTTATAAGCCTAGTTTCCAGTATTTAAATTTGCTATGGCAGATTAGATCATTGTTCTTTATTTATTCCCTCCTAGCTTGTTACATTGCAAAGTAAGAAATTGTCCAGAATGTACATTTGGCCCAGCAATGGGATTTTTTTGGTCAATGGAACTGGTAAAGAAATTGCAGTCTTACTAGTTCTGAGCTAAGACTTCAAGAGGTTACCCATATTTCTGCCTTGTCTCCTGGTCTCCTGTGACGCATGATGAGAGAAATGTACACAAACTAGTTACTGAACCAGAGCTGATGTGGAGCCAATATGGAGCTGATCTAAATGGAATTCAAAGCCTAAAGTCAAGGCCAACTGACTGCAGGCCTGAAACAAATCTTCTCTATCCAATCCACAGATAAGTGAAAGAAAGAAACGCTTTCAGGGTGTTTAGTTATACAGCATAAATTTAGCAAAAACCATGTATTGGTTCTTCATTTGGAAATTTAGGCAGGAACAACCATTATAGGTGAAATTTTACACTCAACTGTGATAATAAATGGCCTACTAACTATGTTGTCAGATGTAGTTGTTGTTTTGGGAATCATAAATCTTAGCAATGTAAGTCAAATTGTGGAAGAAATAATTTGAAAGAAAGTTGTTCAAAATCACATTTTTTTTTTTTTTAAAGATTTTATTTATTTGTCAGAGAGAGAGCGAGCGAGAGCGAGCACAGGCAGACAGAGTGGAAGGCAGAGTCAGAGGGAGAAGCAGGCTCCCTGCGGAGCAAGGAGCCCGATGTGGGACTCGATCCCAGGACGCTGGGATCATGACCTGAGCCGAAGGCAGCTGCTTAACCAACTGAGCCACCCAGGCGTCCCCAAAATCACATCATTTTATCTATATGATTGGGTCACTTTCCCAGAAATATGTCACCAGTGCTAAGAACTATGCACACAATGATTATGCACAAAGTAGGAGTAACTGTCTTTTTGCCACTGGTGATATTCTCCTATTTCAAAGGCTCTTAGTTCATTCAAAAACCAGATCATGAAGCAGCAAAAATGAACTTACTCCTAAAGAAATGGGAGATGGACTATTTTTTTTTTCCATAAAGTCTGGTTTGTTACAAAGATGCAATTTCTTTGTATTTTTAAGGTGGGAATGGTCTAGTTCAAGCTGGGAAATATTCTTGAAAGGTTTTCAATTTAATTTGTTCATTTGATAATTTTTTCTGGTAAGAATTTCCTTATGGTCTAATCAATTCATTTAGAAATTTTAATTATCACAGAGCAGTGTACAATTTACTCAGGGAGTGGACATTCTCTGAAGGGTAGATGATCTGATTTAGTAAAGCTATACTTGCTAAGATTTTAGGAAACTCATTAAGATGGTAAATGCTAAGGAAAAATGAAACTGCTGATGACAGGTGGGCAGGCTAACATTCCTGGTTCTCCTTAGCTTTGCAATACAATGTATGTAAAACGTCAATTCTTGGTGTCCTCAGTGTGGCCAGCCAGAGGATTTGGTGCAAGTCAGATATTGGCATTCAGGGCACATCACTTAACTGAAAGAATGTTTATCTAGGTAAATAGAGCACCAGGAAAGAAATGTAGGCAGTGGAAAGCGATCAAACAGGTATGTTTATAAAGGCCACTGATAGAGCACAGAAAAATCATTTGGCAAACTCCCATTTCATCAGAAAAGAATGAGTCTGTGAATTAGGAGTCCAGAATCTCAAAGAAAAATAGTCAAACAGAAAGTCACTACTTAATAGAAGGAGGATGAGTTCAGTTTCATTTTGTTTATTTAATGTTATGCCCACCATCTCTTTGCTATGTTTCACCTGGACCCCGCTGGCCAGAGTAGCTGGTAGCCAAGGGTCGTAGGGGTCTGGAAATATTTTTCTGATATATGAATAATAAGATTTTACATTGTAGGCAAGTTATAAGAACTTACAACATACTTATTATAATTTAAGATATTACATAGAAGGAGAACTGATGAAAATAATCTGCTGGGTTTTCCTTCTCATGACTGTGTGTGGCTCAAATGAGTACTTCCTGTTAGGAGTTTGCTCTCATTCTCCTCAGGGCAAAGGAGATTGCCTCGGTAACTAAATGGCATATTCTTTACCTAACATATATTATAATTTAATTTCTTATTCTTATGCATCTCTACTCTGTGATGATAGAAAAACTGAACAGATTTGAATCCATAAGAATTTTGTGGCTTATAAATTTTACATTGAAATGTATCTAAAATGTCTTCTATAAGAGATAATGTTCCCTTTCTACAAAAAGCTTAGATAGTTTGGGGGTGGAGGTGGGGTGAGTGAACTTGAAAGCAGATAATTTTATTTTTTCACAACATAGATTAATTAGCCTAATGTCCATTTGCTTGATATGATTTTCACACTGGAACAAGGAGATCTAAGTTCTAGAAACAGAGATGGAAAGGAGTTCAAGAGGGAATCTCTTTTTAGATTGTGCTCACAGTATTCAAACTTGACAAGTCCTTCATTTTTTTTCCCTCCCAGAACAGCTTTTGGGAGTGTTTGACAAAAATCATTTAAAACACTGGGTTTTCTAGTGTCTCTAGCTTACTGTATTATTAGACACACCAAAAAGTAAAATCCCATGAACTAGCTTTATTGACTTTCTTAGACTGACAGTTCCTCCCTTGATCCTGATGGTCCCACATTTTTTTTCTTTATAATTTAGAAATGCTAAATCGAGGGCCATACATTTTGAGTCTGTATCATCCCCATTTTTTGACTGACAGCTTCCACAGTGATCAGTCATCTGTCTCAGTTCGTGCAGAATCTCTGCGTCTCAGCTCCGCTCACTAAAGTGATTTAAAATTGCTTTTGAACTTTGGGGTGGAGGCCATGGACAAATATGGCCCCGAAGAGCATTTTCTGTGGTTTCAATTCCCAAATGGCATTCAAATATGTTAGTCATTCTCCGAAGGTACTCACCTGCCCTTTCACCTTTGCTCCGTTGACGAATGTTTATTTTTGTTCAGTCTGACCTACTGGGCAAAATGCAGAAACTGCCTCTACCAATTTTTCTGAGACTGTCCTTACAAATTTCTATTTTCTAGAAAATTCGTTGTCCCTGTGCAGTCGGCTAGGGCATGTAGACAGCCCGGGCATGCAGTAGGCTTGTGCATGCAGTTTACGTAGTTTATCTGCTGGGAAGACAAACTAGAAAAACAGGTTGAAATCCTGCCAATTGTGTTTGTAACAGTTATAAGCATGGAAAATATATCAGAGAATTACTATGACTTACCCTGGAAGGAGTCTGAACTGGGACTCTGGACAGCTTTTGCCCATTTGTGAGCTGGTGGCTAACAGATCCGCCATGTTTTCAGGATCTGCTCGGCATTCTCATCTAAGGTGAAACTAGAATTTGGGGTCCCCTTTCTCAGAGTTTGTGTGTGCAGGTATGAATGTGGATTAGAGTCCCATGACCAAATATACTGAAAGGTGGGATTTGAGGGCTTTACACATAGAATTCAGCCTTGACTCAGTTTACAATTCTTCTGCAAGATCTAGGGCTTAGATTTTTAGTTTAAGATTAAGAAAGATGGGGGCACCTGGGTGGCTCAGTCGTTAAGTGTCTGCCTCCACCTCAAGTCATGATCTCAGTCTCCTGGGATTTAGCCCCACATTGGGCTCCCTGTTCTGTGGGAAGCCTGCTTCTCCCTCTCCCATTCCCTCTCCTTGTGCTACCTCTCTTGCTATCTCTCTGTCAATTAAATAAATAAATAAAATCTTTATAAAAAGATTAAGATGGAGAAATTATGGCTACTATGTACTAACAAGTGCCTTTTTTAGGTATAATAACTCTAGCTTCTACGAATCTTTCATATTTCTAAATTACAATTCTGTATGTCTTTGACTATGTCCTAGTGGTACAGCATCCACCCAAACTTTTATTTTATTTTTAAGATTTTATTTATTTATTTGAGAGAAAGAGAGCATGCGGTAAGGGCAGAGGGTGAGAGAGAAGCAGACTCCCTGCGGAGCAGAGAGTCCACCATGATGTGAGGCTCAGCCCCACGACCCCAAGATGATGACCTGAGCCCGAAGGCATATGCTTAATACATGAGCTACTGGGAGAGGCATCCAAGAGAGACTGGGCTCCACTCCAAATACAGCATGGGTAAGTGGGAATTTATAGCCAAGAGTAGGGTGGGAATCGGTGGATAGAACATTACTAAGAGGAAACTTCCATGGTGGATTCTGGTTAAACTGACTGAACAGGGTACTTACTAAAACTGGGTTTTATAAGAAAGTGCGTAGGTGGGCTTCAGAGAAATTTCCAGGGGCCTGACTAAAGTTTGAGTCTTCGCCAGTCTTCCCTTACACAGAATTGTAATGCCTTGAGATTTATTCTGCATTTCCTGCATGTTTTAATTTATGTGGTTGTCATTATATATAAACAATTCAGATTTATTTTAGAGCTTTAACCTGACGTCATTCTGTGCAGAAAGAAGTTGACTTTACACCCAAGTATGATAATAATACCTCATCATAGACGATGGGTACCTACTTTTGGATTTTTCTACTCTCAATCATAAGGATTTAAGAACAATTACTTAATGACTTGATAGCTTCCCAACCTAAAAACAGTTGTCAAGTATGCTATTTATCAGTGGCTTTTACAAACTATTTTACTATGCCGAGGAACTTTCTATTTATAAAATCCCCCTGAATCTGACTGATTTTACAAGACAAACACACTGGGCAAATTCATAAACTTTTATTTAAAAGAGAACCACAAGGTATCTTGGAAGTGGTGTCTTACACAAAGTACCATTCATAAGTCCTTTTCCTTCTTTGAACCTGTACTTGGAATTTCTGAAGAAAGTTGATAGTCTATTTTTGCTAGCATATGAGATCATGGACCAATTAATACTGGAGGCACAACTGAAGAACTTGCGTGCTCAGTTAAAGTGTCTGAGTCCTGCCATTTATTGCCATGGTTGGTATTGCCAAGAGTCAATCAACTGTGTCCCCAGGGTCCTAAATGCATGGCACACTACTGTCTGCAGCCAGCCTTACAAATTAGGATTTCACGTAATAGACACAAGAAAATATGTACACTAAAATTTTAATTTTCACATAATATGCCACCAATATACACAATATACAGAAATACTCTTTGCAAAATCAGTATTTTCCATGATTTCATTGTAGAAGAGGGAGCATCGGATTGATTGGTTTCTTAAAATACTTTAAACTTATCTCTCCAACGTTATAGCATATTACACTGAAGTTAAGATGCATATTTTTCACAAATTTGTCTATCAGTAATCCAGAAATGTTTCACTATCCACAATTTACAACCATAATTTCCTTTTACATATTAGTACAAATTACATATTAAGTGGTAACTTGGAGTTGATAAAACATGGCATATGAATAATATTTAAATTATTGCACAAATCGTCAACCAAAAGACTTTGATATGGAATATATGGTATGCTGGCCAGAGAATGCTAAAAACAGATGAAAGGAAGCTTCTTGGGAATTCTGAAATTTTTAATGGAACATTAAAAGCATCATTGCTGTAGAAGACAAGGGTCTCTCAGATTCTTAAATCCATCTATTTTAGCAGTATATATTTTTCCCAAGGATGATATATATGGCAAACTGTGAGTCATAAAGCCTGGCATATCAATCATAATACCTATTAGCATAAAGGGTTTTTTTTTTTTTTTTAGCTAAATCATTCATCTCAGTAAACTAAATAAGCTTCTCCAGGACCTCAAAATAATAAGCAGAAATATGATCTTTGGATTGGATAGATATGTCTTCCTTGCCATTGACAGAAGCATTTTAGAGACACATAAATTCAGGAGGTAGTCTCATATGCCTAAGGACTTTAGGGTCCCAGCTAGAGTGAAGAAAGGCCTTTGTTAGAAAAAAATCAAAAGCTAATATGATGAAATTCTGTATTTGTATCAATTTTCAGGAGAGACCCCAGGAAAATCATGACCTGGAGTAACAGAATATAGGTGTAGAAAAAAAGACCTGACTCTGAGTATAGCCAACATAACAGAATCCTGTAAATTGTAAAATCGGCTTGTACAAGGCTTCAGGTATGTTTCATTGACTAGAATGTTGCATCTGATTGAAGCCCCAATATAAGTAATGTACAACTAACACTAAAAATAAAAAAAATAAAAAAAAGCAACAAAAGAATCTTGCTTCCATTCATATATTGTAATGGAACATTGTCACTAACAAATTTTTTAGGAAAAAGAATTATAAACATAACACACAAAAAGGTAAAAAAGAAAAATAGCATTTCTATGTATGCATGTGGCTTTATATTTAAATTGTGATAGTGTAGATTGAAACAGATTAGAGAAAATCTTTCTTCTTATGTCATATAGTTCTTTTAATAACTGCCTGATGGAGCTCTTCTCTTCTAGTATTTGCTTTTATCTGAGTAGTTATATATTTTTACTCTATTATTCGATGGGTTGATTTTTCCTTTCTTTAATAATAATATGGAAAGACTGCCAATTCTCATAAACAGTGCTAATGCTCTGTTCTGCCTGGGACTGAGGCAGACCTCTTACTTGGGTGAGGCCCAGGGGCTGGTGTTTAGGAATGGATTGTGGATAGAAGTGGGTCAGTGAAGAGTGGGGGTAAGAACTCACTTGCCCTTCCCGTATCTACCAGCTAGAGACAGAGGTTCCCCTGGACAACTCTGAGTCCATAGGGTTTCAGGGAGTACACCTGTGGAAGGAACCAAGGTCTCTGACCCAAGCTATCTGCTGAATGTTTGCACTGGAATTTATTAGGGGAAAAATTAAAGGCTGATTTATTTTAGATTACTGGGAGATTTTTGGTAGCTTAACCCAACTAAAACAAACATTAACTTCAAGTAAGGCAAAAAATGCTATTAGTTTACAGATTGGTACTTTATAGAAAACATATAGTTTCTGACTGGCAGCTTTTTAAGATTTTCTTTTCAATATTAATTTTTTGATGTTACAGTGAAATAGGCCTAGGCCTAGAAGAACTTTGGGGTTTTTGATAAGTCACTTGAAATTGAATCAAAGCAGAAATCTTTATAGACTTTTGGACTACAACAACTCAGAAGATTACATATAATTGTTTTGCACAGTTTTCTGAATTAATGCACAACTCCTTCCTCCCAAACTCACAAATAAACGTTGCAAAGGTACAAAAAACAGGGTAACTATGTGAGGTGATGGATGTGCGAATTGAGTTGATTGTGGTCATCATTTCAAAATATAAGTATATGGCATTAAGCCATTCCATTGTACACCTTACATATATACCACTTTATTTGTCAATATTACCTCAATAAAGCTGGAAAAAAGGTAAGTCAGTGAAGGAGTTTAACATCAGATAACTGTGTTCTAAATGTAATGAGTTTATTTTTTTTAACTTTATTTATGTTGTTTTCTCACCCTGACTCTTATGAATAAAGCCACAATAAATGTGGCGGTGCAACTATGCCTCTAAGATAGTGATTTTGGTTTTGTAGGTATGCCTTGAAGTGGGAGTGCAGGACCATGTATTAGTTCTATTTGTAATCTTTTTTTAAAGATAATTTATTTATTTATTTGACAGAGAGAGATCACAAGTAGGCAGAGAGGCAGGCAGAGAGAGGGGGGGGGGAAGCAGGCTCCCTGCTGAGCAGAGAGCCCGATGAGGGGCTCGATCCCAGGACCCTGAGATCATGATCTGAGCGGAAGGCAGCGGCTTAACCCACTGAGCCACCCAGGCGCGCTCTATTTGTAATTTTTAAAGGAAACTCTATTGCTTGCTATAGTGGCTGTACCAGTTTCCATTTCCACCAGCAGGAGCAAGGGTTCTCTTTGCTCCACATCCTTGCCAGCATTATTTATTTCTTTTCTCTTTGATAGTTTACATCCCAGCAGGTGTCAAGTGATATCTCGTCATAGGGTAAATTTGCATTCCCCAATGATTAGTAATGGTCAGAAATTTTCATGTATCAATTGGTCATTTCTATGTGTTCTTTGGAAAGATGTATATTTAGATCATTTGCCCAATTTTTAAATGGGTTTTTTGTAGTTTTGCCATTTGGTTGTTTGAGCTCTTTGTGTATTTTGGATTTTAACCATTTAATGGATATGTGGTTTGCAAATATTTTCTCCTATTTTATATGTTGCCTTTGCATTTAGTTGATGGTTTTGTTTTCTGTGCAGATGTTTTGTTTGATGTAACCCCACTTGTTTATTTTGTTTTGCTTGTCTTTGCTTTTGATGTCAAATAAAAAAATAATAATTGCCAAGACCAAGGTCAAGCAACATACTCCCTAAGTTTTCTTCTAGGAGTTCAGTGGCTTCAGGTCTTAGGGTCAAGTCTGTCATGGATTTTGAGTTGATTTTTGTGTATGGTATGAAATGAGGTCTAGTTTCACTCTTTTTATATCATTGTTCATTTTTCCCAGCATCATTTTCTGAAGATACTATCTTTTCATATTGTATATTTTTGACTCCTTCATCATAATTTGATTATATATCAAATGCTGGAGTTTTCTTGTGGGTTCTTTATTCTGTTTCATTAATCCGTATGCCTTTTGGTATGTATATATCCTAATTCCATACTATCTTTATTACTATAAACTTATAATACAGTTTGAAATCAGAAAGTTAAATATCCAAATTTGTTCTTCTCTCTCAAGATTACCTTTTATTGGGGGGTTTTAATGGTTTTGTATGTATTTTAGGATTTTATTTTTTATTCTTATGGAAAATGCCATTGGAATTTGTGGGATTTGTGTAGAATCTGTAGATTGCTTTGAGTAATATCATAAATTTTGGAAATTTTTAACAATATTAATTCTATCATTTCATAAGCATATAATTTGTTTCCATTTGTTTATTTTTCCTTTAATTTCTTTCACCAATATTTTATAGTTTTTAGTGTATAGAACTTTCACTTCTTCATTACATTTATACCTAAGTGTTTTATTCTTTTGGATTCTATTGGAAATGGGATTGTTTTCTTAGTTTTGTTTTTTAGTATTTCTTTGTTAGTATAAAAATAAAAGAGGTATGTTTTGTGTGTTGATTTTGTATCTTGCAATTTCACTGACATTATTAGTTCTAATAGTTTTTTGGAGGAGTCTCTGGTATTTCTACATATAAGCTCAGGTCATGTGGGAGCCCCTTTTCTATTGAGATGTCTTTTATTTATTTATTTTTCTTGCTTAATTGCTGTGGCAGGGATTCTAGTACTATGTTGAATAAAAGTGATAAGAGTGGGCAGTCTGGTATTTTTCCTGATCTTAGAGCAAGAGCTTTGAACTTCTTACCATATAATATAATGTTAGCTTATCATACATGGTCATACTGATGTACATCCCATTTATACTGAATTTGTTGAAAATTTTATCATGAAAGGAAGTTATGTTTTGTTAAATGCTTTTTCTGCACCTGTCAAAATTATATGATTCTTATCCCTCATTTTATTAATGTGGTATATCAGATGTGGTATTTGCAGATATTGAACCATTTCAGAATCTGTAAAATAAATCCCACTGATCGTGGTATAAAGTCCTTTCATTGTACTATGGAATTTTATTTGGTAATATTTTGTGAAGGAGTTTTATACTTTTATCTGTTTTCTTATTACTAATTGTTATCTTTCTATTTTATCTTGGAAAAACTCCTTTCATCATTTTTCATAAGACTGGTCTAAGTGATGATAAACTCCTTCAGTTTTGTTTTTTTGGTTTTTGTTTTTACTAAGAAACTATCTCCCCTTCCACTCTGAAGGGTAACTTTGCCTGGTAGAGTATTCTTGGTTGGCAAGTTTTTTTTTTTTTTTCATCAGTACTTTGAATATATTTCCCTATTCCCTTCTGGCCCACAAGGGTTCTGCTGAGTAATTCTCTGATATGGGTAAACCATTAATCTGTTACATAAATATTAGATTTGAAGGTTTTTCATGTTATTTTGTTTGTAACAAATTTTTCTTTCTTTCTTTCTTTCTTTTTTTTTTTTTTTTTTTTTAACATTCTCTGTTGGTTTCTGCACATTAAACAAAATACCCACCTCTCCCAATCTTGACGGACTATTCTTATCATCTACTTGGTCCTAGCTCCTGATTATCTCTCAAATCTTTTTGATTATTCATGCTTCCATCTGTTCTTAGTAGCTCATAGTGGTAGAGTGTGCCAAAACCTGTCAGGTTCCCAAGGGAAAGATTATAATCTGCACCCCATATGCAGGCTAATTAGAAGCTGGACCCTTAAGCAACACATGGGAAAGTAAGCACTCAAACTCCTTCCAGGGAAAGTTTGGAAGATGGGCATTTTGGCCTGTCTCCTTTTCTTCTGTGCTGAGCCCTGCACATTTAGCCATTGAATGCTTCTGTGCCCACTAAGAACTGTTTCTTTATATGCTGTAGTATCTGTGGGATTCCTGAATGCAAGTCCGACTAGCTCTCAGATCTAGGTGCTTTGGGGGCGCCTCCCTCAGGTGGCAACCTTAAAAGTTGGGTTCTAGTTGTGTGGTCCAAGCTCGTTGTTCCTCAGGAAGAAGCTCAGAGATGATGGTTCCCTCTGACCTGGATGATACTGAGTGTGGGGTCTCTGGTGGGTATTTTGTCAGTCACCTAATATATAGTATTCACTTAGCTACTTTTTGAATTTCTTTCAGAGAGAATTGATCCATGTGCAGCTGTACTTTCAATGCACCCACAAAAGGAGGGAAATTCAAGAGCTTCCTGTGTTGATTGTGGTCTAAGTCCCCAAATGGTCATTAACACTGTGGCAGGGTGCTTCCATTTCCCAGTCTGTAATATAGATAGTTGAAGTATAGAAAGTTGTTCTAAGGTGAAATAAGATAATGCATGTAAAATGGAAAGTACCATGCTCAGCAAGTAGATTTTACTTGTGTCTACTTGACTTGAAACATAGTCTCTCTCAAAGAATGTCACAATTAAACATATAAAAACAATGTTTTAAGCTCTAATAATGTAGTCCATTTTTTTGAGTAACAGTTTTAGAATTTATCCAATCTTAACACTGTCAGTTATAATTAATATCATCTGACTTTATTTATGTCAGTGACTTTCCTAATTTGGAGAGACATAGAGACACAATTGCTTTCAACATCTGTCCAAGCAAGAGAAAGAAGACCCAAAGTGTCTTTGGACACTGTGAATATTTTGAAGCATAAAAAAGATAATACTTCTGGTTTTGACCTTCCAAAGTCTGGCATTTGTCCCTCAATGCATGTTTAAACAATACCTCCTACCTATTATGTAATTTATAATTAAGAGAATTTCAATATTGTATATCTCAAATTTCATCAGATAGTCTTTTTCTCCTCCTCTGCAGACTCTCCTCTCTTTCAAGCTATCTTTCCTATTGCTGTAAGAAATATCCATTAATCTCTTTTTAAGATGGTATTAGCATATATATTTTTTTAAGTCATGGATCTGTTTTTATGCTTGGGTTTTGATCCTCCAGCATATTCAGAATGATTTCTAGTTGTCTTAGCTTAGTGGAAAATGCTATTCATAATCTGGTGTTAATTTTTTGTCAACAAACTAAAGTCAGTTCCTTCATTTCTTGAAGCATGATTGGCTCTTTTTAAGGTTTAATATCTACCAAAATATACTGGATCATTTAAAGGCAAAATGTTAAAAGAAACTACAGCACATGATTCTTGAGAAGGGTCCAGGAATAACACTTTGGGATTCCTGGAATTTGACAATAAGAAAAGTGATATGAGTAAAAAAGAATCTAAGAAGGCAGAGTAGGATATGTGGGAAGAATTTTAGTGAGGGACCAACATTGATGTATCAGGATATATCACATTTCTTGGACATTTTGGACATTTTTATAATCCAAAAGGCCAATAAATCTATCCCCAAAATTGATGAGTATTCTTTCCTTGCCATCTTTCTAGAAATAGTAAGGCATTGAATAAATATTTGTCAGAATTTGCTTCAGGAAACATTCTTCTTCCACCGGCTTTTTTCTTGACTCTAGAACACTGGGTACAGAACCTTGCTGTTCTACAGAACTTTTTAACTTTGCCCATGTTATCATAATAATTCAACAGTACATGTAATAAATAACTTATCTATTCTACAATGTGACCATAGGTCAGTTCGTCACTCATCTGAATGCCTGAGACATAAAATTAAAAAACAAGCAAGGCAATAGGGGGGAAAACAAAGACTCATACTGAGGAGAATAATAAATGTATTGAAATCATTCCACAACTGATTCAATTTCAGAACTAGCAGACAGGGACATTAAATTTTGTTATAAATTTAGTACAAATTTATGAAGATATTTGTTACATAAATTATAATTTGCCAAGAAAGGGAAGTAGAACAATTAAAAATTCAAAAGAAGAAACAGGTTTCAAACTAGCTCATGATCAATAGTAGACCTAACTATAAAATATAATTCTGTAAATACTCTAAAGGAAAAATGGTAAAGGGATAGAAAGGATAAAAATATTATGATCTTAAGCTATGCAAAATTACTTTAGATGTCATACAAAAAGCAATCATAGTTACTGGCATCAAGTTGGAATCCACTAGAATATAAGAAAAAGGCAGGATAATGCAAACTATACTTAGAATATAAGGTAATAAGTTAAAATCAATTTAGAACAAGTACGGATGTTAGAATCAGTAGTAAAGAAACTTTAAAAACTTACTATAAATATGTTCCAGATATCCAAATAAGCAAAGACTCAGTAAATATAAAAAGTTATAGAAATCAAACTTTTAGAAGATGAAAAATAAGATGTTCAGATGAAAATTTCACTAGATATGGTCAATAGGAAATTCAATATTTTAATTAGGAAATCAAAATAAGAATTAGAAATTATTTTAAACTGAAGGATCATAAAGAAGAATATGTCTGATTTTGATATTAAAATATGTTAGAAAAAAAGCATTTCTCAACTAAATTTGACCTCAGTTTCCTCCTTAGCAAACTAGAAAAGAATATTAAATCCAAAATAAAGACAAGAGCCAAAAGTTGATGCATAGAAAACAGAAAAAATATAGAGAATATCAGTGAAATCAAAGATTGGTTCTTTGAAATCATTAAAATTGATAAACTTCTATTTAGACTACCAGGAAAAAGGAAAGATTACACAAATAACCATTATTAAGAAGAGAAGAGAAACAGAATCAGGTCAGGTTCTAGACATATTAAAATGAAAATAAGAATATATTATAAATAATGTTATGCCTACAAATATATAACTTAGATAAAATTGGAAGATTTCTCAAAATACAAAATGACCAGTACTCAGTAAATAGATACCCTGACTCATCCTCTATGTATGAGGGGTTTAGATTAGTCACTTTCTCTGATAGCTCCTCCTGCAGGTCTGAAATGAACATATTATACAGATAAGTGAACATTAACAAATAATTGAATAATGCCATTACATCAATTATTTCTGCAATTTCAAATACTGTCTTTTCCATCAGAGAAAATACAGCATGTTTTGACTGTATTGTTTACATAGGGAGCCAGAAAAGAATTTCAGGTAATATAGTTATTATTTCTGTCTCATATACATTGCTTCTGACACATTTTTTGCAGATGTTAACCCAGGAATAAGACTTTGTTACTATGAATAAAATATTCCTGAGAGAAAGGGCTAGCCGAAGACACATTATAACAGTTTGATAGTTTATTATGTGTAACTGCTCAGAATATTTCATGAATATATTTCAAATCTCTGTAGATGCATCATGATCAATAAGTGAATTTCAATTTTGAGGAGTAGTCATGAAGGAAAAGTAATTGAAACATCTCTGTCAAGAAGTACAGGTCAACCAGTTAAAATGGGCCAGGAGATATTTTACTTCTATAACTAATGCTTGGTGGATATGAGAGCACGGGCAAATTCCAGTTATCGTATGATGCTGACACTAATTGACAGAAGGAATGTTCACAACTGAAGCAGCAACCGGAAGGCCAAATTGACTTGTGGGACTCAGACTGCACATACCTAGAAGAAAACATACCTATTAAAGTCTTCATTATTAAAGGAAAGTTATATATTTCATATCTTACTACTTAAAATCTTATGATGGTGTGTGTGGTAAGAGACGGTGTGATACTTCCTTTAATATCCAAAGGGTAATACAAGAATGATGATTCAAAATCTCTCTCTCTCTCTCTCATGGGGCTACCTAAAGTCAATAGTGCTGTGGAATTCACACACAGAAACTGTTTTTCTAACACAACATGAAATTGTTGTATAGTTTATATAAGAATAAAATACAAATAATCTTATAAATTGTGCCTTATATAACTCTGATTCAATTACTCATGTACCATTTGACCCAGGATTTTCAATTTATAAATACATACCTCTCCTTAAAGCTCAATGAAACAGATTTTATATATATATATATATATAATTTCTGATTGATTACTGTTCACATAGGTAGTTATTTCTAACTCTAAAGTAGATATGCTTATTTACTTATTTTTTAAAAGATTTTATTTATTTATTTGTCAGAGATACAGTGAGAGAGGGAACACAAGCAGGGCGAATGGGAGAGGGAGGAGCAGGCTTCCCACTGAGCAGGGAGCCCCATGCGGAGCTCAATCCCAGGGCCCTGGGATCATGACCTGAGCCAAAGACAGACACTTAACCAACTGACACACCCAGGTGCCTGGATATGGTTATTTTATTTCCTCATTGGTAATGGTTAATATTTTATTAGAAAGTCTAAATTAGTAGAAAATAATTTACAAAAAAAAATTATAATTTACATTTAACTCTGCAAATATTTTGGCTTTCTTTATCAAATTTACTTTTCATGACATCATTAATAAAGACTTTCTTTCTCTTATAAAAGTTTTCATTATTTTTGTAACTAAAGAAAACCACAAAATATTTAAAATATATAGAAAACCTTAGAAATGAATGTAATGAACCTTAGTAAATATTAATATTATGTTTATTTCCACTATTTTTAAAATATATATCACTATTGGTATAACTATAGCAATCCCCAAACCCTTTTTCTTTCATTCCTTTCAACAAATCTCAGGATAATATGTGTCTTGTATTATGTATAATTATTCTTTTGCATTAGATCTGGCACTAGGATCATAAGACATTTTCCTTTGGGACCCTACATTAATTCCGTAATTTATAATATTGCCTTCATTAATACTACATATAGATCTAGCTCTTTATTTCTCCTTTGTTAAATTAAAGTACTTTTTCAATTAAAGGGAATCACAAATTCTACATTTGTGAGAATTATCTGAACAAATTTTACAAAAAATGTAGCCTTTCCATTACAAATGTTCAAAGTGTCTTCTTGAGTAAGTACCATTGTCCTATGTCAAATTTAATAGATTTTTCTCATTGCCCCCTGGTGAATGTTTAGATGAGACAACTCTTCTTCCAGCTGTTAATCCAACTCTGATGAAAACGCAAACCAAATTGACAACCTAATAGAAACAGAGATAGATGGTGAAACTCTAGTGATTTCTTCCCCTGAAAAAGTGACTGATAAAAAAATATAGGCTTCCTTTGGAGTTAAAGGAGAAGTGATTTGGTGTTTTATTTCCCAGGGGTCAGTATGTTATGGGCTGGTTTCTTTCCCCTTTGAGAAACTATATTCTATTTATGAATAATATCTTTTGAAACCCTAGCATTCATTTGATATAAGAAATAAAGGCAGCACATTTACAGAAAGGTTATGAGTGTGTCACAGAAATCTGCTGGCCTATATTCTATCCCTTTAAAATCGGCTCTAGTTGAATGAACATCACTCATCCAAGTAAGAACTTTATCCCACACTACAAATGTGCTTAAAAGCTTATTACCAAGCAGAATTCCCAATTCCCAGCTATATTTTGAGCATCAGAAAAGGCAGAGTCTCCTCACAGTTAGTAGCTTCATTTCCCCCAAACTTTTGGAATACTAAACATTGACGATTGTTTTCCTTTCTCCCCAGTGATACACGATATTTCCCTGCCTACTTAATGACTTGTGTATTTCTGTTACGCCTGGAAAAATTATTTTTTAAGAACTATTAACCCCAGAATATTTTGAGACTACAGTAACATCCTTTAACATATGATTACCATCTATAACTTAACGTTTCTTTCGAAGATCCTTTAGCAATTGGGCTTAACTTGAAAAATTAATTCCAAGATTCATTGTACATTTTTCCCAATATGAGATGGTTTTAATATGATTTTTGGGCTTCCAAGTTTTTTTTTTTTTTTTTTTTATCAACCTACACTAAAATGTTCTCAGTCATTATAGCAAGGTTCTTTATTTCTTGAGAAATACAAGATCATAACATAAATATCAGATCAGGAAAAGATGAAAAATAAAGCTAATCATATTGAAATTAAGATGTAAGATTCAACACCTAATTGAGGTTCAGAAGCAAGCAACAATGGCTATACTTAAGAAATACATTTCAGGCTGTTATTATCTCAATCAAACTTACCAAGGCACACCTGGGTGGCTCAGTCAGTTAAGCATCTGCCTTTAGCTCAGGTCCTGATCTCAGGGATTGAGCCCCACGTTAGGCTCTCTGCTCAGTGAAAAGTCTCTTTCTAACCCCTCTTTCTCTTTCCCTCTTGTGTTCTCTCTCTCTCAAATAAATAAATAAAATCTTTAAAGAAAAATAGTAAGTCGAACTGACCGAACCTCAGCTCCTATAAGAAAGATCTACCTGTGGTTAGAATAAAGATATAAAGTTAATTCAACAACAGGGAAAGAAGAAGACTTGGCAAAACAAAAGAGGTGGGAGGAAGTAGTGGAGCAGGTGGTGAGATTAACATCCACACTATTGATTAAAAGAAAGACTCTCGGGGCGCCTGGGTGGCTCAGTGGGTTAAGCTGCTGCCTTCGGCTCAGGTCATGATCTCAGGGTCCTGGGATCCAGTCCCGCATCGGGCTCTCTGCTAGGCGGGGAGCCTGTTTCCTCCTCTCTCTCTCTCTGCCTGCCTCTCTGCCTACTTGTGATCTCTCTCTGTCAAATAAATAAATAAAATCTTAAAAAAAAAAAAAAAAAAAAAGAAAGAAAGACTCTCACAGAGCTCTATGCATTGTAAAATTTAATTCCAAATGAACATCCTTCTCCACTGTGATTTCAAAACATTTTGAGCATCTATTTTAGCATGCTTACATTATATCCTGGCTATGTATGGCTTAATACCACATTGATATCTTACTTATTTTCTATTTGCAATCAAAGCTTATGTAAGGAATGACCAGATGAGCAACTAGCTCAGGCATCCATTGTTAAGGTATACCGAACAAGTTCTGGAATAAGTTACAATTATTACCCTAGCTAACTCACCTAACTCATATGTCACCCTTCTGTAATAGTGAAATGTATATTGGTTCTATTCCTTTGGGGTCTTTGAGGAGCCAAACTATTTCTGTTTTGAATTTTGCAGCAAACAATAATTAAAGGGTGTGGGCATAGCCAGGGCCACCAAAATCTAAATCTGTCACTTGTAGTAACAGGTGTAACTAACAGGTGTAGTAACAGTAACTTCTAACAGGAATCAGCTCTCTTTTCTGTATCCACTGCAAGAACAAAGGCCGTTCTCAGCAACTGGACCACGGACATTCCAGAAAATATTAACATCATTCTGAAGGGACACACAGTCATAGTGAAGGTCTCCAGAGAATTTTAACCACATCAATTAGAACTCAGTCACCTCAGGAAAAAAAAAAAAAAAGGCTTCAGGCTGACAAAACTGGGGACATAGGAAGGAATAGGCTACAGTTCTACTTGTCATGGGAACAACATGATCGGGGGTCACATCAGGCTTCCTTTATACGACGATATCAGGGTAGACTCACTTCCTCATCAACATTGTTGTTCAGAAGAATGAGTCTTTTGTTCAAATCTGTAATTTCTTGTGTGAAAAAATAAGGTTCTGATCAGACCAGCTATTGCTTGTTCAGTTTCTCAAGCCTCACAAAGATGAGTTAATTCTCATAGGAAACAGCACTGAATATATATCAAGTTCAGGTGCTTTCATTTACCAGGCCAAAATTGTTAAAAACAAGGATTATTGAAATATTCGGATAGTACCTATGTCTCTGGAAAAGGAACAGTTCAGCAGGCCAATGAATAAAGTCTAAGGAATGATGGCCTATTTAAAAAAACACAAAATGTTAGATAATTCTTTTTTTAAACAATATTTTATTTATGTATTTATTTTAGAGAGAGCATGAACAGGAGCGGGGAGAGGAGCAGAAAGGAAAGGGAGAGAATTCCAAGCAGACCGCACTGGACATGAAACCTGATACAGGGCTCACTCTCAGAACCCTGAGATCATGGCATGAGCCAAAACTAAGAGTCCAACGCTTAACTGACTGAGCCTCCCAGGTGCCCCATGATGTTAGATAGTTCTTAAGATCTGTCTGTGATATGTAAAGATGTAATAAAAACCCCCTCTTGAAAAATTTAAAAAGGAATTAGTGTTTGTTGCAATGTTACTTATCAAAATATGTTATTAGTTAACTTAAAGCATGTATGTGATTGTTCCTTCACTTACTCATCAAATATTATTGAATACTTACTATTCTGAACCCTTTCCAAGAATCTGGAGATGTCGGGAAACAAGACGTAGCACATGAAACTAATTGAAATCAAACATATGAGGATCCTATGAAAATTTGAAAGCTTATTAGGTATTTGTACCATCTTGGGGACATGCCTTGTCAGAAACAGGAGAAGCTTCTCTGAGACTGTCTCCTGGTATGTGGGAGGGGCAGCTTACAGAGATGAACTCCACCTTGGATCCTTGAAGACTTCTCTTAAAAACAAGAAGGAACTAGGGCCAAACTTTGAGAACATCTCCCACCCAGGGTACCCTTACTAAAATGTTAATTAATGTCAATAGAAAAGTCTGAGCTAAAGAGAAGAAATAACTAAGAAAATGAGAGCATAACTACTGTGAAATAAATAACACAAATTAAACCAAATAATCTACATCATAATAGAATCTGATGATTAAAAATGGATCAAAGATGTCAAGTTAAATATGTAAACATTCCAGTGAGATCAGATAAAATATATATATTAATAATGGAAAAACTAGGTAGAAATACATAGTTTGAAAATAGACTGATATGGAATATTCAATACATCATAAGAAGTGTATGGATGGAAAAGTAATGAAGAACTGTAAAATTGGGCCAAAGCAATAGAAAGGAGAGAAGTAATAGAAAATAGTAGAGACAAGAAAAAAATAGAGACAATTTTGAAGTCATTGGAAAAATAAAAACATCTACAACTGTATGATAAGGGTAAAAAATGTGAATGGAGTAAGCATTTAAAAAAATATACTAACAGCATATAAAAATTTGAAGAAGAAACTTTTAAAAGTTAAAAATAGAACTACCTTATGATCCAACAATGGCATTACCAGGTATTTACACAAAGGATACAAAAATATTGATTCAAAGGAACACATGCACCCTGATGTTTATAGTAGCATTATCAGCAATAGCCAAATTATGGAAAGATGAAAATATAAAGAAGATGTGGCATATTCATATGTGAGGGAATATTACTCAACCATCAAAAGAACAAAGTTCTGCCGTTCGCAATAACATGGATGGAGTTAGAGTGTATTATGCTAAGCAAAACAAATCAAAGAAAGAGAAATACCATAGTACAGCACTCATACGTGAATTTAAGAAACAAAACACATGAATATACAAGAAGGGCGGGGAAGAGAGGGACACAAACCATAAGGACTCGTAACTATAGAGAGCAAATTGAGGGTGAAGGAGGAGAGGCGGGTGGGGGATGGGCGAAATGGATGATGGGTATTAAAGAAGGCCCTTGTGATAAGCACTGGGTGTTATAGGTTCCTGATGAATCACTAAATTCTACTTCTGAAACAAATGTTATACTATATGTTTACTAACTAGAATTTAAGTAAAAACTTTAAAACATAAAAAAAAAAAAATAAAAAAATAAAAGCAGCTAGAGAGAGAGAGAGAGAGAGAAGAAAAAAACTATTCCAGAGAATGAGGTCTTTTATATGACTGATGAAATTGAATAAATGCGAAGCATTGCAACAGTAATGACTTTTCAGCCTTTTGGATAATTAATGTGTATTTAAGTATAAATCAAGTATTTTATTCCTTCTTAGAAGTTCTATTTCAGAGACTAAGTTACAGTGAAATTACAGTGGCAGACATAACCCATGCATGTTCTGATTATTATTTGTATGTGATTTCTCTGATATTAGGAATAATTCAGCTTGGCTTACATTCATTTTTGTCCAAAATAATTGATCAGGAACACCTAGGAGGCTCAGTTGTCTAAGCTTCTGGCTCTTGATTTTGGTTCAGATCATTATCTCAGGGTCCTGAGATCTAGCCCTGTATCAGACTCTGCACTGGGTGTGGAGCCTGCTTGGGATTCTCTCTCTCCCTCTCCCCCTTGCCTGCACACAGACTCTCTCTCTTTCTCTCTCTCTCTCTCTCTCAAAAATCAATCAATAAAAATTGATCAGATGTTAGAGGGGGAAAAACTCATCATTTTAGGGAGTTTTCTTTTAAGTTGGTGCCAGTTGGCTTTGAATGGGACTGCACTAAAAAACGCATAAGAGATTCCTTTTTTTTTTTTTTTTTTTAAGGTTTTATTTATTTATCTGACAGGGAGAGCCAGACAAGGAAGGGAGCAGTAGAGGGAAAGGGAGAAGCAGGCTCTGTGCTGAGCAGGGAGTCCAAAGTGGGGCTCGATCCCAGGACACTGAGATCATGACCTGAGCTGAAGGCAGAGGCTTAACCAACTGAGTCACCCAGATGCCACATAAGAGTTTCCTATATGAAGCCATATTCAGAAAGAAGAAAAGCAAGAGGAGTTTTGAAGACTTCTAAGGTTGAATTCTAAGGTTAATACTGACAGAACCTTCTAAAAATATCATATCTCATGATTATTTGATGCCTACCAGAATTTCTTTGTAATAAATTTCCAGATGATTACCAGTATATAGTGTGAAGTAGAAGTAAAGGTTTTTGTTTACTTGGTTGGTTTGTTTTTAAAGAATCATGCCCCATTCATTCTGTGTTGATTTATTTCTTTCAAAGTTGTTTTGCAGTTTTTCCCATACAGCTCACACACACACACACACACACACACACACACACACAGAGTTTAGATTTCAGTAGAAGTAATTGATGTTTTTGGTGTTATTGTGGGTGTTTTTGTTTTTGTTTTTTATAGCTTCAAGTTTCTATTTAAATTTCAGTTCATTAACAAACTGTAATATTTAGTTTCAGAAGTATAATGTAGTGATTCATCACTTACATACAGTACCCTGTGATTAAATGGTCTTTTTGTTGTTGTTGTTTGTTTAACTTTGTGTTTTTAATTGTCTGTTTCTAGTTTATAGAAACACAATAAGTGTTGCTTATCGACATTGTAGTCTGTGAAAATGCTCTATTTATTTGATTTAGTAACATTTTAATAGATTACTTGAGATTTTCCATGTAGAAAGATCATATGGTCTGTGAACAGGAAGAATTTTATTTTTCCTTTACAATCTGCACATGATTATTTCCCCCTATTATTATGATGAGTTTTCTAAGAATGATGTGGGGTCAGGAAAATATTGGTGTTATAAATTTAGATGGGAAATTTCTCTTCTATTTTTGAAAATTTTGTTAATAGATATTTTTTGTTTAAAAACTTGAAACTAGAAAATTCTCTGGACTTTGAGCTTCTCTTTTTAGATACACAGACATTTTCCTTTTTGAATATTTCTTAGAGTCTACCTTTTCTGATTTAAAAAAAAACCCTCCTTTTATTAGTATTGCATAATACATATTTTCAATAATTTATTTTTACATGCAGTATATGTAATTTTATTTAAAGTACGATTCCTGTAGACAGAATATAGCCAGGACCTATTTTTGTTTGTAATTTAATATGAATAGAACACTTGCACTTAGTGCAATTTTAAACTGGTTAGATTAAATGTCTATCTTGATAGACATTTAGACATTGATTTATTCCAGCTTTTCTTTTTTCCTTCTTTTTATGGATTTGTCTTTATCTTCATATTCCCTTCATCTAGTATTTACAATACAGTTATGCAAATATCACAGTGTAGATTAAAATATTACATATCTTCAAATGTAATATATAAATCTTACAACTATATTCCTAATTTTCCCATCTTTGTATTATTATTGTTATTACACACTATTTTTCATACATTTCAAACAATATGTTGCTACTTTTTTTGGCTTTAGACAAGCAATTTTCATCCAGAGAGATTAAAAAACATATGTTATATCTACCTTCATTTGAATCATTTATATTGATGATTGTTTCTTTTTAAAGATTCACATTTCAGTTTAGTGCTTCATTCCTTCCACCTAATGACTTTTGAACATTTTTGTAGTACATATCACTTGGTCATAAACTTGCTCAGTTTTAGTTTAGTCTACATTTTTAGTGAAATACACCTTCACTCTATTTAGAATTCTGTGTTGGCAGTGATTTGCTGTGATTTCATCACTTTGGAGATGTCAATCCATTATCTTATAATGTAAACGTTATTCCTTTCAATGTAATATATATTTTATTCTCAACTTTGTTGTTTTTCTATCTTTAATATGCAGTAATGTGAATATGGTGTGTATGTATATGTGTCTATGTTGATATTTATCCTCTCTAATTCACTTAGCTTCCTGGATCTATGTTTTAATTTCTTTCACTATTTTGGGGAATATCTTGACCCTGTGTCCACTGTTTATTTTCTACTGTGTTCTCTCTCTTGCTTCTAGGATTCCACTTATGAGTATGTTGAATGGCTGGAATATTTTCTACAGTTCTTGAAGATGCTGATTGTGTTTGTTTCCATTTTTGTACACTTTTTTTCTCTTAATGTTTGATTATGGGTAATTTCTATTTACCTCTTTTTACGGATTCTCTTTTTTGGGTGTGTTTGGTCTACTGATCAGTCCATCAAAGGCACTTTTCGTTTCTGCTGTGATTCTTTTCCCTTTTCCATTTGAGTCTTCTTATACTTTCTATTTTTCTAATAAATTCCCCAACTGCTCTTGCACGCTGGACACCTTTTCTACTACAGCCCTTACCACATTAATCATAGTTATTTTAAATTTCCTGTCTGTTCCGACAGCTAGATCATATCTGAGTGTGGAATTTTTACTTTGTATTTATAACTGCAAGTACGTTTGTATATTCTGCTAGGGTGTTAGTGGGCAGAGTTGAGTTAATTTCTTCAAGCATTGAATTCATGTGAGTTTTATTGTTTCAATGTACTATGGGCTTCAGATTCTTCCACTGGTACCTTGTTCTTAGGGTGGCCGTTGGTTTATTGAATTCTTGTTTTAATGTCTCTTCCCTGCTTTAGACTTTCTCTGTACACCTGTACCTCAAAATAGATCTTTCTCTATGCAGGTCTTTCGCTGAGCAGCAGACTGTTGATGCTTGCTATGCCGTTTTTGCTTGCCTGGTTAAAGGGAAGGACATTTCTCTGTTCTCCTCTCTCCTAGGCAGCCACTGTGTTTCTGGGTCTCAGGACTGGACTTGAGGATTTACCTCCTTTACCAGTGAGAGGAAAACTGTACGAGAGAGAAGGGTGTTTTCTCCTGTCCCTTTTCCGAGCTGTAATAGGTCTTCATATGTGCGCCGGAGGCAGTAGAGCCTGCTGCCCATCCTCCGAAGGCTTAACGCTCCTTTTCCTTCCACCAGGTCTACACCAAATAGAACGCTTTGTCCTGTCTTCAGCACCATGCCCAATGGTTCCCATGATCATCCTGCGAAGAGCCTGTGAAAAGGTACAACACCCCCTGTGTATGTAGCTCCCAGGAGTTCTAAGCTTTCACTGTGATCCACACTCAGCATTTGCCACTTTGGGAAGGAATTTTACTGTCACATCACTCACTTCACTCACATTCCATGTTTACTGGGAACTTGCCCCATCCCGAACGGGAGGCTAGGCGCAGGGGTTTCAACCATAAGTAACGTAGATGCTTTCGATGCTAGTACCATTTTTTTCCCCTCAATTTTGTCTGTGTATTAGAGTTTTCATGTCTCTAGATATCACCAAATAACATCCAAGATAAATTAAACCAGATTCTCTGGAAAGGGGATCCACATAATTGTATCTTGTAAAGTTCCACCAGGAGATAACAGAATACACCCAAATCAAACCACTAGACACTCTGCACTCCTGCCTCCTTTATCTCTGGTTCTCTTCAATTTAGCACTGAGGGCCTTATCAAAATATGACTTACTGTATAATAGGACAGCTGCTTTAGGCATTTGCTAAATTGCAAATGGAAGGCAAACTTTTACAAGTAATTATTTCTTTTGTCCAACTGTGGTTCTGTGATATTTACCTGATGGGTCAACTTTTATTACCTGTTTTCTATTTATTTCAAATTAGGGAAAACTCTGCTTCATGTTTGGAATCAATGGGGTGATATCTATGGGACAGAGCATGATAAACAAATTACAGACATGATCCCTGATTTCCCAAGGTAAGGTCTAGACATTTCCTGTGAGGTGGATTTTTAAATGTATTGCATCTAGTTATTTGGAGACAAAAAGTAAAAGTTGGAATCACAAGATTTCCAATACTATAAATCCTGTGTTTGAACAGCAGAATTATTTCCCTGGAGGACTTTGAGATAACACAGGTTTCAAAGACAAAAGAAAGCACAGTACTGTTGTTACTTGCAAAGATATTGGTCTACAAGTTCAAGGTAAAATTTTAATGAGATGTAAAACCACTCCTTATTGGACTCTACCTTATTGGACCAAATTGACTAAAAAGAACAGCATTCTGAGTGTGTTGCTTTTTCTGCATTACTGTGTCTGGCTTTACCATTCAAAGAGGCTGCAGCCTAGGCCTCAGGTGGCCGTGGGGAAGGAAATGAGAACCAGAGATCTTACCGCCCCAACACATACTCATCACTCATAATCTTTGGCCTTCTTTTCTCTACTTTTTAAATTTTTATTTATTTATTTAAAGATTTTATTTATTTATTTGACAGACAGAGATCACAAGTAGGCAGAGAGGCAGGCAGAGAGAGAGGAGGAAGCAGGCTCCCTGCCGAGCAGAGAGCCCGATGCGGGGCTCGATCCCAGGACCCTGAGATCATGACCTGAGCCGAAGGCAGAGGCTTAACTCACTGAGCCACCCACATGCCCCTCTCTAATTAGAAAAAAAATAATAATAATATCTTTTTCTTTTTTAAAGATTTGTATTTATTTATTTGACAGAGAGAGACCCACACGTACAATGAGAGAGGGAACACCAGAAGCGGTAGTGGGAGAGGGAGAAGCAGGCTTCCTGCTTGAGCAGGAAGCCCCCTGTGGGGCTGGATCTCAGGACCCTGACGAATGAGCACTCAGGCACCCCTTCTTTTCTCTTCCTGACTACTCTTTTTTTTTTTTTTTTTAAAGATTTTTACTTACTTATTTGATAGAAAGAGATCACAAGTAGGCAGAGAGGCAGGCAGAGAGAGAGGGGGAAGCAGGCTCCCCGCTGAGCGGAGAGCCCGATGCGGGGCTCGATCCCAGGACCCCGAGATCATGACCCAAGCCAAAGGCAGAGGCTTAAACCACTGAGCCACCCAGGCGCCCCCTGACTACTCTTTATCATTCAAAACACAGAGGCATTAACACATTCTATATTTTGTACATTTCAGGAAACTGGACTTTTTAATTATTCAGATTTACACATGCAGACAGGGCACATGGGATCAGAAACTTCCAGTCATTGAGCAAGAATGAAGAGAATTTCGATAGCGAAATTTCAAGGAAAGCTCATGTATAAAGCCAGTTATAGCTGGACGACCAGAGAGCCCTTCTCCCATCCGTCTGGATCTCCTAATTTTGAGGGAATGACCCTTCTTGGAGAGCAAACCCCAGTTTAAGATTAAATAACTTCACTGCCTGAAGGATACAAGGCATAGTGCACAATCCCCCAAAACAGAAAACTGACCTTTAATTCCTGCCCTAACCCAGTCCCCATGTCCTCTAGTAAGTCAACTATATACAGGAAAGGTTATGAAGGTCTCAAAATGAGATTCATTTACGGAATTAAAAAGATGCAAGATTAACTCCTGTAAATTAAGTTTACCAATATTATAGAGGCAAAATAATCCGATCAATCTTCCCACTTAAATAAAAATCAATAAAGTAAGATCTTTTTTAAAGATAAATATCTTAATTCATTGTTGACCTGGCAAGGAAAAAATCCTCAGAGATCCAAACCAGTAAAAGTAGAGCTCTTATCAGTTAAGGAAGGGGCTATTAAAAATAGCCAAGCATGTTTTGAGACACACCTAAATAGACCTTTTAGGAATAAATACATTATTGTTGAAATGTGAAGTTAACTGGGTTATTTAATAACAAATTAATTGCAAACACAACTAAACAATGAGCTGAAAGTAAAGCTAAAGATTTTTCCAGAGACAGAGAGAAAAACCCATAGTAGATAGGGATTTTAAAAAAGGGAAAAAATAGTAATTCAAATAATAAGACTTATTTTTTAACCATTTTTGAATTCCAGATGAGAAAAGAGATTGAAAGAGAATATTGAGAATATTTTACAGAAGGATGGAAGATAACTCAAGAATTAGTATTAAAAAAAAAAAATTCATAGTCATATGAACAAAGCTCAACCAATACTATTAGGTGTGCTAAAAGCAAACCGCCGTAGCCCTCCACCACCAACAGAAACACCCCAAAATATCCGTTATCTCAGATTACAAAACCCAGAGGAGATGTTAATAGCAGCTAGTAATTTCAAAGAGATGATTTATTAAAAAAAAAAATAATAATAGGTACATTAACAGCAGAGTTTCACCCAGGAACATGGAAGCCAGAGACAGAGAGAATCTTTTCTCAATGTGCCCCGTAAAAAATGATGCCAGACTGCCATTGCTATGGCTCCCCTCACGCTCTTTGTGTTTCCACTTGCAGAGGATATCTTTTTCCATTCCTTCCCTTTGAACCTATAAACCTTTGACTCTAAGGCAGAAGTAAATTTTTTGTAGGCAGCATGTAGCTAGATTTTGTTAGTTTGTATGTATGTATGTGTGTTTGTATGTATTTCCAGTCAGCCACTCCATGCCTTGACTGGATAATTTAACCCATTTAAATTTACAGTAATTATTGATAAGTAAGGACTTACTAATGCCATCTAATTAATTGTTTCCTGGCTATTTTTTAGATTTTTTTCTTCCTTTCTTCCTCTGTTGCCGTCTCCGTTGTGAATTGGTAATTTTCTATAGTGATATGCTTCAATTTCTCTTTCTCTTCTGTGTATCAGGTGTGGGTTTGTGTACTGGAAATTTTGCTAAGAGAGTAAACCTTAAACAATCTCATCAGACACACAGAAAAAAAAAAAAACAAAACGGTAGTTATGTGTGATGGTGGATGCCTTAACTAACTTGATGGTGCTAATTATTTCACACAGTGTATGTAGGTCAAAACATCACACTGTAAGCTTTAAAGTATACAATATTATTTGTCAAAAATACCTCCATAAGTTGAGAAAACCGATACACCAAGAATTTCTTTCTTTTTTTTTTAATACATCAGCCTGACAGGGACACACAGTGAAATTATTTTTCAATGCAAAAGAAAAACAGAGATACTTTTAGCTTAACAAAGGTTGAGCTAGCATTTACCGGCATTAGGTAATTACTAACATAGAGCAGAACCCTGAATAAGCCTGAGCTCCTGGGGCCTCATGGCTCCTGAGGATCTGGAAAGAAATGTAACTTCTCCAGGACTGTGAACAGGGGATGGCAGATGAGCTGAGGTGAGGACCAAGCTGGCACGCCGCCTAGCAAGTCCCCCGGTTCAAAATGGGACAGACATTAAGAAGGGTGTACACTGCGTGCTGGTGAAAACAGTTGGGGAAACAAACAGAAACTGCTTTTACTGTGAGAGGCTCATTGTGAGAGTTGAAAAATGCTGGAGACAGTAGTGGTTGAGCCTACACTAAGAACAGCCTATAAATGCAGACTACTTTCGTCAGACTTATCCAGATAAAGAGCTTAGATACCAATCCTCCCCAATTCCCCAAACCAGTTGCGCCTGCTGCCGCTGTATGAGGCGTCTCTGGCAGAAAGAAAATGGATTTTTGAACCAGATTGTGACTGAAATAGTAATCCTAAATTACCAGCTGACTACTGCATTTCACTGAACACGGCAGAATCCGCCTTGATTAATTTGTACACCATAAAGAGGTCAGAGTCTTTTTTTAAAGGTATTTTTGCTATAAAGATTTAAGTATTACATGTACAATGCTGGGACTTTACATTTTGCAACTCTTCTTATTTTATAAAGATACGTTCTATCAGAAAAGTATGGGCTTTTGTGATAAGATCAGAGAGGAAGTCTAAAGTATGGGGTTGAAGGAGAGTAGACCCGGCCTTTACTTATCAGCGTGGCAGTTATCAAAGTTAGAGTTTGATTCAGACTCTACTCAGGGCTTTCTAGCCCTGATCCATATGTGACACAATGCTTTGCACATTAGAGGCAATCAAAAAATATTGAGGTAGTGGTTGAATCTCAAGAGTTGTCAGGATACATAAAAAGTGAACAAAAAAAGTGTTATTTGATATAATTTATAGAAATTTTAATTGAAAAAAGGTATCAACCAAGGTTGAGGCACAGAGAATAATGTCGAGACATTTGTAATTAGCTCTGAATTATTACTTTGTATGAGTCTTCTCTCCCCAAAAGCTGAAAGCGAGGAAATAAAGCAAACCAGGTGAACCCTGGAAATAAATTGAACCCCCCAAATTTTAGGTTAGTTGTGCAGTATATTTTGATTTCAAAGTTACTTTGGTAAAATATGGACCGCTATCAACAATTTATGAACTCTTATTTTAACTTAGGATTTACTATAACAGAATTGGCTGGGGTTTTTTGTTATAAATGGAGATCATATTAAATAAGTACGTAAGTACATTCTACCTTTACAATTCAACATGATTTTACTTATTAATGATTCAGTTCACTACTCAAAATCTCTATTAGTGCATGTTATGTTGAATATCCCAAAATTCTAAAATATCTCTAAATTATTAGTCAAGTGCATATGTCAAGACAGTATACATTTTTGTTCTTACATTTCTAAATACTAGTAGTATTGCACAACATAGAAACTTTTCTTAAGCCAATTAGGAAATCACCAAATGAAAAACACATATTCATTCGATTTTCTAGGAATTCCAGGAATTAGTTCCAAAAAAATAAGTTCTCATTCTGTGATAACCCAAGCATTGATATCGCTTGCTTTGCCGAAGAGAGTAACAAAACTTTTTTCTGTGTGTATTTTCAGCCAAATCTGTTGGCCCTTTTATTGGATTATTCTGCTTGTGTCCATGCAAAAGCTAGTGAGAGGGAAAAACTTGCTTAAATTCAGGATAACATTTTTATGCCCTTTTGCTTTACTCTGAACACACCGCTTTCAAAGAAGCAGTGGTCTTTGGTTTAAAACAACCAAAAGCCAAAGAAAACATGCAGTGTCAGCGGACTGAGGTTCTTGATACACATATAATTCATATTGCTGCAAGATAGGACAACATAGACAGTGGGAGTTAGTTAATTCTCTAAAGGGTGGAGGCAGATCATCAACAGAAGGTCAGGAGGGAGGAGGAGGGAGATGTTCTCTTGTTCAGTCCGTGGTTCACACATGCGGACAATGTTGTGTTGCTTAAGCAGCCGTAAATGCTTAATCATCATTAGCAACTTCAAGTACATTTTTAAGTGAAAAATCACCGCCGGCATTATTTCTCTAAACTAAACAAACTCTGTTATCTCCAGAATTAAGTCTCTTTCCAATCTCAGGTCCCTTAATGTTTGTTTCCTTTTTTATTCCCACGGAGGCAGCTGAAGCTTCAGCACACATTTTCGGTCGGGATGCTGTTGACCTCACATATTGTGTCTGTAATTTCCACTCAATAATAGAATGTTTGCTTCTGTCTCTTTCCAAAATTGTCCAACTGCTGAGCTGGATTCACATCATTAGGTCATCAAACTGCTACGTAGAATAAATAGCAGTGCTTTAGTTTCCTCTGCAACCTAATTTTACAATTTTATTCCAAACCAGCTTGTTCTAGTTGTATCTTGATTGCTTTGTGAAATGTTGTGTTCATGCTCCATTAAACAAATGCCAACGCTATAATTCATCTAACAGAGACGTGGAGGTGGGGAGTGACGCCAAAAGGTACTTCCCAGAAACATACTCTTCAAATGGCTCTTGCTAATTGCCATGGAGGGTTTTTCTTCTGATCCCTGTGAAAAAGAGTTATTAAAATAAAAATGTTTTGCTCTTGAATAGCAGGCAGGGGTTCCTTTAGCTACCAAACACAAACAATTGTCAATGGGAACATAAATACAAATGTGAAAAAAGGTGTATGTATTATAAATATATAAATATATTTATATATATAAATATATTTTATATATAAATATATAAAAATGTATATATATATATATATATATATATATATAATGATAACAATATAATTTTATTTGATTTAGTAATA